>NW_009626294.1:19714-104106 GCF_000690535.1 Cariama cristata | reverse complement strand
AAAAGAAAGAAAGAAAAAAAAAAACCCAAACGAAGTTTAAGTTCTCTCTTGAAACATCTACCCTTTCTTTAACCTTTTGCACAAAATATGTACAAATCCCTAACTAAACCCAAGCCAAAATCCTACTGAAAGCATATATCCTGCTATGAAAATTATCTAAAAAAAAAAAAATCATCAGGTTAATTTTTCTTTCAGTTCCTTGACTGGATGCATCTTGGGGAGACTTGCTGCTTGGTTTATCATTTCTTAGAGCACAATTAATTTTAATCTGTTTAATTAGCGTCACTTCTGGCATCTCAAGCTGCCATCGATAGGCGGCTATACTCTGCTACAAGAGTAGATGCAAATGCAGGGAATACAATTCCTCTGGTCAGGTTTTTTTGGAAATGTGATGCATAGAACATCTCCGCCCCCCATGTGTTCCATTTACATTCTGTAGCAAATAAATTGATTACTCACAAAGGAGTATAACGTAAGTTTTAATGGATTTTTAGCTGTCTTCTAATGTAACCTGACAGGATATTAAAAGATTGCTAATACTAGGGGATTTAATCGTGTATTTTGCAACCAGTGATCAGAGTTTATAGTTGGGACACCTCTCCTTATTATGATTGTAAAATGGGTTACTGAATCACTTTTGTGTTTCTCTGCTGCTGGCTTTACAGGCTAAGAATCTTGATTACCCTTTTAAAGTGAATGTAGCCTGTGTGAATAGGAAGCACTGGGGACGTGTGGTATGTTTGAACACAAAAGGGGTGAAGTTGGAGTAAGACTATGAACTTGCATATGTTTGTTTTGGAAACTTCTGGTCGAGTGCTGAAATACTGTGCAACTGACAAAAAAAATGTTTATTGGTTGTCTGCAGCAGATGCAGTGATACAGCGTGTACAGTATTTTCCTCCTTGTTGTGAGGAAGGGGGAACAACCACCCCCTGGCACAGAGGGAAAATAGCTGCTTCAGTGAACCTCTGAAGATCTCATCAGCTCATTGGCAAAACAATTTGATGTTCTAACCATATCTTACAGTTTAATCATACAGCTTTATTAATAAGATGACTCTACATGTGAAGTAGAAAAATGTTCTGTTACAGAATGGATATATTCCATCATTCAGGCTGTGTGGAAAAAGGGAGAAAGTGACTTGGAATACAAGTTTTTACCCTGTAAACTACTCATGCTGTGTTTGCTGAACCTGGGAAACATAAGAGTATAAATTGTGTGAGTCCAAACTGGTTAAAATCCTGTCATATCCAATGATGAAAAGGAGTTGAGAATTTTTACAGGGCTGTATGAAATCTTGTGATTCTCTATGCTCAACTGCATGGGTGATGCAGATCATAGCAATGACTAAAAGACTTCAGAGGCATACAATGGTGTAAGGGTGTTTGTTTATTTTCATCTGTTATGACTAGATCCTGCTGGAGAGCCACAACATAGTAGTGGACTTAAGGGGCTTGATTCTCGGACGAATCAGTGGCTAACTGGTCACTTACTGAATGGAGGAAGTTGTTTGGGCCTGTTACACACAAATGCTATGCTGCAGTGATGCTCTTAAGAGTTCTCAGCACCACAGAATTACTTGAATCTCTCAAAGGAATTGTTTCAGGTTGTCATTGGACTCTGACAGACCCCAGAACCTCTCTTTTTTTTTTCTGTCCTGTTCCTGAGGCTTATCTCGTAATTATAGGAACTAGAAACTTCTTATCTTCTGTGTTAAAGACGCATATCATCAGGGAGCTTAAAATTCCTTATTTTTTCCATCCTTTTGTATGTATTATTACTTTGTATGTAGTCAGACATAAGAGTTATGAATTAGAATTTAGACTAGATTGAGGATACGTGATGGTGCCTATAAGCCAGTAGAAAGTATGCTGTGGAAGTTGGATGGTTCCTCAGCCCACAGTCCATATGTGGGATGCTGTAGCTCAGAGTGCATCTGATGTGGAGACTTTATATATATGAGCACTGGTGATGAGACAGATTTGTCAAGAAACTTCTTGGCAGTCAAACAAAGAAGGTAGAGAAAGGTGTGGAAGTACAGGAGGACTTCTGCCAAGAGTTATGTGGCCCAGCAAGAATCAATTAGATTTTTCTTACTCTGAAAGGTTTTGAGGCTGGTTAGAGAGCAAAATAGGTAAGGCATGCAAGATTTCAGCTCTTGCTTATTGTGCTAATAATTCCCAACCCTATGACACAAACTAGATACTTTATAATAAGGTTAGGGCATGAAAGCAGGGGGGGAAAAACAGAGTTTTAAGGTATTCGGCTGTCCTAATTGCAGCCCAGTTTATAGAGGATAGAATGTGAGGTGTATTAGTGTCATTCTTGTCCTACTTGGGGAGTATTTGGGATGTTTTCTGCATATGAAATTGGCTCAGTCTTGTCCTGCGGACTCTGTATCCAGGCTCAGAATGGTGAACCAAATAAATACCTTATGGGGTCCTGTGTTTTAACTAGTGAAGGAACACACTTGCTGTGCCTATAGGACTTGCTGTTGACTGTGTTCCACTTCATAGAGATGAATATACATCCACTGGAGCAATGAGCTAAATGAATTTGTGAATAATATCAGTCGACCTGAAACTATGGTTTTAGTGAGTAAACTTTTTTGGAAAAAAGGCTGTCCAACCTCACTAGAAATAAGACGGTGGTAGACCTAGGCAACTAGAGCTTCCCGTGCCTGCTGTTTCCTTTGGAATTTCTCTTGTGATGAATTGCCATAAAATGGGGATTAGAAGGAGGAGAGCTGGGGGTATTTTTTAATTTACCCCAGTGGAAGAATTAACTTGAGCTTAGTTCTGAATCTCGCAATTTGCCATGTGTTAGATTGTTGAGTCTCTGCAGAACCCTGTGGGCTTCAGTAAGTCACTCTGCGGGAGAACAGCTATCTGCCTTTGCAGGACCTTAGATCTAGGCACTCTGCTTAGGATGCTCCTGTTGTCTCAGAGGGTGAATAATTTCCTTCCCCTGCCCAAACTTTTTCTCTTCATGGATCTGAAGAGGGCTCCCATGGAGATCAGGAATGGTCTCCTATGTGATGCCAGAAATCTAAAACCTGGGGAGAGATTGAAGAGGTAAGATTCAAATGCAGTTTTTATTACAGACACCATAGGAAAACCCTGTTTCCTTCTTTCTTTGTCCCCCACAGTATCTCCCTAAAAATTGCATAGTATTTACATACTACTTGTAGAGAACTATCTACACAGAAGGAACATACCAGGTTGTGCATAATGTCATGCTGGTACTTTGCTGGCTTTAACTCATCTGGTCAGCTCAAGCAGCAAAGAACTACCCAGGGTTGATCTGCACCTAGCCTGAGACACCTTTTGAGTATATTTTATTACACACTACACATATCATGTCTTACATGGCTTAAGTAATTTTTGGCTTTAAAAACATCTCAGGGGAGAGGAGGCTGGTGCAAGCCCATTATTTATTATTATTGCCCTTGCAATCCTGTCCTTGTTAGATTCTTCCTGAACTTGCAAACTCTCTAACCTGTCAGGTAAAACAAACCACAAATGAAGAAAGGTTAGAATGTAAAATCCCCAGGTCTGTGTTAAAGTGCTATTCTATCCACTACCAAAATTGTTACCTTCACCTTTGCAACATACCATTAGAGAACAGGTGCCCTGAATGAGAAAAGATTTCAGACCCTGGACCTAGAAGCCTCCTTGTTGATTTATTTGAGAAAACTACAGTAGTTAGTACTTGATTCAGAGCAAAAATGGAGTTTCTCCACTCTTCATCTTCAAGTAAAGACGAATGAGCTTTCCTAATGGACCTTGCCCTGCCAATAGGAATAAATGACTGTGATTTCTGAACGCTTTCAAGGAGACCTGGAGACTCAATATGCAAAATCTCTCATTCTATCATTGAAAGTGCAGCCTTGGATTATTACTGACAGCCAAGATGCAGTTAAAGTAAAGGTCATGCAGACTATTGACAATAATAAATTCTAAGATTTGCTATCTTTTTGCTGAGGCCTGCGTTAGGCCATGCATCAAAAACCTGTATTAAAAAAAAGTGGTTTGCCCTCACCCAGTAAAATGCAGTGTACATTTTTCAAGCTGGCTTTTTGAAGGAGCTAGAATAGACCTCTTGCATTTCATATTCTTATCTTTTAAATTAACGCACTGGGTAAACTGCCCACCGATCAATTGATTTAATCCTCTGTGCCCACCCATAATGTATAATTGTAGTTGCATAAAATGATCTCTTGCTCATAGGTGTAGCAATTAGCATGACGGTATACTTGAATAAAAAGACTGAGTGTAAACACTAGCAAGTTAATTCAGTTTTCTGTGTGCAAGCCTGAGATAAAAAAAAACTTTAATATTACAGGTTAAGTAATTGTCTGTTCCTAACTGGGGAAACAAATATGTATTGCTTCAAAAGTCAGGGCACATGGTAGTTTTTCTTTGCAACCTCTTCATGATTAAATGGATGAAAAAGTACAGAATAAGCAAAACCAGTAGCTAACAAATAGAGCTGCTCAAGGTTTCAGTTCTTGATGCTTAAAAATGCAAGTAAGAACTCTGAAATTAAGCAAGACTTGATAAAAAAGTTATTTTAGCAGTGAAATTAAGGTATGAAACTTTGCTTTCTGATTTTTGTTTTTAACTTTGGACATGGAAGCACTATTTGGGTCTCTTTCTTTGGCTATAATGAATGAATTTGGTTCTTGTATAGAACAGATTGAGAACTCTGGATGTTCATTGCAATTCTCTGATTTATTCAGAGTGCGGATAGTCCACAGGGAGCTACAGTATAACTTGCCATATTTACAATTACAACTTAACTCTGACATGGGGAAAAACAATCTTTAGAATGATAGAGAGCAGAAAAGTGTAACTTTCGACCCTTTGTGCTCGTGCTAACAAAACCTGTGTATGTGAAGTGCCAGCTGTCGTGGGCAGTTTTGCTACAGAAACATTCGCCCAGTGGAGCCTGGACAAATGCCACCAAGTAACAGAATTTTCAACCGAGGTAATGACTTTACAGTCACCGGTAACTCAAAGTCTCAAGCTGACAACCTAGCAATGAAAGATGCCGTTTTCTATTATCAATCCTGTGGGTTATCCTCTATACTTTAGTTTGAGAGCAGTGAGATTTACATAAGTTATGCATATCATGTTTTAAGATGCTGCTGAAGTGTCTGTATTTGCCCATGGACATGTCACAAAGATTCTTGATGGTCGTTTTTAACAGTAGCAGGAGTGGAGAAAGCAGTAGGAAGAGTGATATTTTAAAATCGGACTCCAATATCACCTATTGGGTAAACAAACACATTTAAATACTTCAAGCATACAGAGCAATAAGAACTAATAAGGGACTTTCTGTCTCACTGTTAATTTAAATCTCTTTATTGTATTTGATTGTTGAGACTTCCCCAAATACATCAGTTACACTGGCACTTGTTATTAAATAAATAAAAACAGAAAATCACATAGAATTGCAAAAGCTTTTCTCCCCTTGTATTAAAAACATATAAATCTTCTATTAGACTATTGTGACTGTAAAATCATTGTACTCAGAATTCGTATTATTTTAATAGTCTGTACAAGAGAAATAAGTATTTAACAATTTCTTAAAATTAAGCTTTTAAATTATCCAATTACCAGTCAGTTCAGTGGGAACCAGTTTGTACTGAGACAGGAGTGTAGGCTTTGACTTGTAGATACTATATATATAAAAACCCTGCAGGATATTTTCTAGGGTTTAAACTATTCCAGCATTATTTCAGCAGTTGCCCAGTTGAAGTAAGGAAGGTATATCTAGTGCCACTGCTATGGTTTCAGACACCTAAAGTAAATGAGGCATGCACAGTGAACGTTTCACAAACTAGCATAGAAATACTCAACAAAATCTGTCTACTCTTACTGTCAGACTTAATTTCTTCATCTGCGTGACGTGTTGACCTAGTATATGTTAATGAAAGCTGAAACATAATCAACTTAGTTTTCAGGTTTCAAGTCCTTTTAATTTCTAGACTTGCAATTGCATTATAGTGTGATATTTCTTAAAAATTCCTAATATGTAGGTTAAATTTGTTTTAGAAATTGCTGAAAAGCTAATATGCGTTAGTAAGTGATCCAGAATTCAGATCTAAAACTTAAAGATGACAGCTGGAATTGCAGTGGGCTGCAAAAGAAAGGTCCACCTGCCTAGGCAGTATTGGGACAATCGGGGTGTATCTGTCTCCAGCTATTTTAAAGTTTGCTTTTTTAATAGAATATTGGAATTTAGGGCTCTCTTTCATTGTGTTCTTTGCACCCTCAGTTTTCACTGGTATTACTGAAAGACTGTCAAAAAGCCCTTATTTTTCTTTCCTTTGGATTTCTTAATACAAAAGACAATAAGGATTTAAACTGCAGGACTGAACATGGAAGGCAGAGTATGCTCTGCCTATAGATAAACAATTTCAGTGGATGTAGTATAGTACATATTGTTTTGAATAATTGGATAAAAGCATTTCATAGCTAAGGAGGGATAAAAGGAAAGTTTTCTTTAGATAGTAGTTGTTGATTTGGGTTACATGATTAGGATTTTTTGCTTGCTTTTGTGTGAAGGGAAGACTAATGTGGCTTGTAGGACTTTAGGTACTGCATATTAACTTTTGGAAATCATGCTAAAGGATTCAATTCAACTGAAGATTTTTCTTAGTCTTATCCTCACTGAGCTCACCTTGTGGGGAAGAGAATATTAAGCTACATCTAGGTAGACTGTCGTTTAGTCGTATGTGAAAACCTGTAGCTGCAAGAGAAGAAATGGTTTAACCTCAGCCCAGAAAGCTTACTTATGTATTCAGGTGTGAGTGAATGTATGCAACACTAAAATATTCATTGCTAAGAATCTGTCATTACAAATACTGATACAAGTTAAGTCAGCATGGCAGTAACACTTTTACTGAGCCTATTGTGTTTGTTTATGCCACATTTTGTTTAGACTATCCCTTTTTGTTGGTCTCTTGCTAGTGTTGTGGTTCCTATGGTAATGGCGATGTCGTTCTTCTAGAGCAAGTGTGGTATTGAGGCTGTTTGGATATGATGAACTGATACAGTGTCATTTGGATCCCCAAGTTAATGTGTTTCTTTTATTTTGCTTTTAAACAAGGCGATTTTAAGCAACTGCACTGAGGCTCTATGCAAAACCTGTCTTAACCACCACATAAGATTATAACAGGAAAACCCTAATTCCCTCTGAAAAGCTTACAGAAATAAATTGCTATTGCCAAACTCCCTAAGGTAACTGTAGTGAGCTCGTATCCCCACAGAGCTCTCTGTTTTCATTACTTACCTCTAATAAATTATACAACTTGACTTATCATGCTATCATCCAGCTGTTAAAAAATTTGCCTTGCATGTGCCCAGAGGTAGACCATTAATGCAAAAAACGTCTTTTAACGTTCCCCAGTACTGCAACAGAAAATCCTGCCAACCTGAAGGATTGATTACTGATCGTGCTGGTCCTCCTCTTCTCCTCTCCACTGCCGCAGCAGCGTTTGGAGGTGGCTCAGGATGGTGAGGTTGCTGCGTGGCTGTGCAACGGCTATCTCGACACATTATGGCTGTTTTCAGGCAATTAGGCTTAGGGAACAATGTGTACTCAAAATGATGGGTGTTGGAACTGAGTCTTGGAACTGTCTTTCGTCTTATTTAATGGGTCTCTTTATTCTCAATGTACCAGGGAGGCTGACCTGTGCTTTGAACCTTACCAAATGAGTTCAGAAAGTTCTGATATATTGGAGGCTTTGAGTCTAAACATAATGGTTTTATTTTACTTCTGGGATTTTGCCTTGGGGCAGGGGGAAGTAGAGCTTGGTGTTTGTGTGTTTTGTTATTCCTTCAATTTAAATTTTTTACCTTTATGCCAGTTGTGCAGCGTCCTGAAATGCCTAGCATGAGTCATGCAGGAATTGATGGAAATGTGACTGTGTGTATGATACTCTATTTAGGATTCTCTGTCAATTCAAAGTGAATCACAATAATGTTTCTGTTTAAATTTGGTTTTGTCGATGAATCCATTTTTAGGCAGGTTTTATTCTTTTCTTAAGGGTAAATTGCTGCTATTTTTTCCCCATATCCTTCTACCACAACTATGTATATTTTTCTGTGAATAAGATGCATGATAGAAACTGATTTGTAGCGCTTGCCAAAGCTTTACTATTACATGGCTATTCTAAACATGGATAAAAGTCTCACTTCTTTGCATTTTTTTACATATGGCCAAGCACCTCCCTTTTGGAATATTGTGCCTGGTCTTGTTAAGGGAGGCTTTAGAGTCATTTAGGTAGGAATCCAGAAGCATTAATGTTAATTTGCAGTCCATGATCAAACATACAGAGTATGGCATTTCCAGTGATGTAGCTTTGTCTGTATTTGGGTTTTTCAGAGTAGTCCTGCTGTGGCAAGAAAGCTGCCAATTTCATCTTGCCAGAGATTTTGGTATCTCTGTACCTGCAGTCTGTTGTATGAATTCTTTATTTTATTTGTGAATGCTCTCCTGGTATCCAGAAGGGCAGCCTTGGCAAGCGGATCAGGGTTGCTCTCAGAGTAAGGCATCTAGTAATGCATCAGCAACTTCCAGTCACTACAGGGCTTAACTCTCCATGTTCAGATCTTTCCCACGTTGGGCACGCATAAAAGGTGCAGAATAACAGTGTAAGTGCAGGGGCTCATGATGCCTTTGGAACAGCTACTTAAGACCTGTGTAAACTACTCCAATATACTACTCAGGAATCCATAAAGCAAGCAAATGTTCACTTGGGTAAACTAGAATCTAACAGCGAGTGAGTTGTGCCCTGCTCCAAATTGCCAGAGTTGCCTCTTGGATTTGTGGTTGGACAGTGGAAAAACTGTCTTGTAGTTGGGCTTGATGGTATATAATGATACTTTTAAGTTTTGAAGATCGTACAGTAACAAAAGGATTCAGTTGCTAAACATCAACCACTTGTGTGGAAGCTGAGTATTAAAAGATAATACATCCACCTGCAGTGTGCTGGTTTTCTGCCACTGGCTCTTCCTAACACAGAATGAAGTTGCTGATAGAGTGTCAGTAGTGCTGTGTGGTGATCTTTTGTCACACAAGATACTGAAACAAAAGGCTTCCAAGGGATTCTGGGTCAGATGCCACTGAAGATCATTGAACACAGCGCTTGTGACATTACTGGCTTTCGATTCCATTTTTAGTGGGCTGAATGTTGAGCAGCGTGTGGCCGATACCTGACTTCTCCAGGAAGAGTACAGGCTCTTTGGAGCCAGAGGGCTAGTCAATAACTGAAAAGATGTAGTAAAACCAGGCCTGAGTCTCTTTGGAGGGATCCTTTCTTGCTTTAGAGAATGACACAACTAGAGCTAGTTGCTGTGTTTTAGTGTCTGTATGCAGGAAACTGCTTAGTATGTTGCCAGCTTCATACGTTATTGGTCTAAAGAGTTATCTGTAAGATGCGTCACCAAGATTAGCATCTTCCAAAAAATTACTTCCCAGACTTACACAATTGTTGTATATTGTAGTGGAATGAGCTTACTTGTTTTAAAGTGTTATACCCCTTTCTGGCATTCATCCTGTTCAACAATATTGTGCTATTGTTTTCTCTTTGGACCATTAAGTTCTGAATTATCTTATGACTCCAAAACAGCAAAGGATTCTGCAGGGTATTTCATATTTCCAGTGTTGCATTCAATATAAATGCAGGAGCTTCTCTGCAAGATGTAGATCTAACTTCTTTGAGTTTTTGTCCCTCTGACAGGTAAAGGGAACCTGAATGTTACTATTTGAAATAAACTAAGAGCAAAACTAAAATTCACTTCTTCAACAATTCTGTAAGACCAGGTAGAAAATTAGACTTACAGTTGGAGAACCTAACTCATAACTGAAGCTATATTTCTGCTTAAATTTAGCCATAATACAGTTTTCCAAGAGTGTGGAAGCGGGAAGAGGATACATAGAGGGGCTGAGAACACTGTACACTGAAAGAACAGCAAAAATTCTAAGTCTGGAGAGGTAGGAACGATTTCTGTTCTCTACATGTTTTTCTATTTTGATCTACACTGTAGATTGCAGTATGTATTAAATATTGCATTATATATTTTATATGAATACACACATCATAATATGTTTGTAAAATGCGATGTTACTTAGTGTATCAAAGTACCTAGTAGTTACTATTTTTTCCTTATGCTCTAAAGGAAACACCGGGGTGATATATGACTCCCTAAAAGTGGAATAAATGGAGCTCGTTATGTTCTCAGCACATTCGGATAACTTCTTCGAACACATACCTGACTTGAAATGACAGGAAGGTCCAGCCAGAAACCAGTTGTTGTTAGTTAATACTTTAGTAACTTAAGTGTAGTAGAACACCAGGACTTAATTCCACTTGGTGTCTATAGAATATTGCAGAAAGTAATTTTGGTCTGCTTTTATTCTAATCAGCTACTGAAAATGTATGCCTATCTTTCATATTTTTAATGCAACGCTTCATATGCTTCCCCAAGCAGGTGATATGAACAAAGCCAACAATTTGGGATTTACATAAATCAAATGCAAACAACCTTTGTGAAGGGTGTGACCAAATGCTATCAAAGAAATAGTATGTGGGTGGGAGATAAACTGCTTTTAAGCCTCACAGTAGAGATTAGTTGTGGACTTATTTTACAAAGAGAGCAGAGAAGCTACAAATTAACTGTTGTATATCCTTCCATGAGTCCAACCACTAACATTTAAACTGCAGTTTGCAGGGTGGTACTGGCTGGCTTCTAAAACTAGTTTTTCTGTTGGATACGGCTGTTGCATCTGTATATTCCCGAAGTCAGTTTGGCCTAATTCTTCACCCTTCCTGTACGGGGAGGCTTTTGCATAGGAATCAAACTATTTGTGTGAGGAAGAGATGCAGATTCAGGTGCAGGGATACTGCAAGTCTCTTAAGAACAGAATATGCTAATGTTGTACAGAGTAATTAGTTAAATTTTGCTGGGAAAAGATTCTTCAGAAGCTTTGCATCTTTGTGTTGGGGTCAGGGCTCATTGTCGTTCCTCCAGGCGAGATGTTCATAGTTGAGTTTCACCTGCTCTGAGGGGTGTTGCCAACTGCCAAGCAATGAGTACTTGCTACTGCAGAAATGGCTGGTCTTCAGCCAGCAAATGCTGTATTTGTGAGGCCAAGAGAAGCATCAGGTGAAAGATAATTTTCCAGCCTAGCAAAGAAGGGGGTGGGGGTGGGGGGGTGGAATCTTGGCTAGAAACTGCAGGTTTTGCTTTGAGGGACAGACTTTTTAGAACTGGTTATGCCTGTTATTAAATAGCTGCTGGATAAAAATCAGAAATGCTCCTGCGAGATGTTCATAGTTCACTGAGCTTCCGGCCCAGTACACTGAGCTTCCTTCCCAGTCTTGTAACTGGGCTGGGGGGAGAAATTCACCCTGCTCCAGGCTCATCCCCTCCACAACCTGAGCACAACTATATGCTGTACACTGTCAGGGTCAGGACTTGGAGTACTCTTCAGCCCTCCATCCAGACGTGTGTCCCAGGTCCTTCCCAGACCTGTACTGAGGAAAGACCCAAGTACAAGGAAAGAAAGTCTGGGTGAACAGGCTGGTGGGAGCTGCAGCAGGCTCCAGCCATGTCCTGGCTGTGGGCTGGCTGGGGTCAGAGCTGCAGCCTTGCTGTGCAAAACACTGCCCGTGCTGCTTAGCAGTAGCCCGAGGTATATTCAGCCTTCAAAATTAGCTTTGACCAGTTGCTAAAGCACTGGTGCTTGGGCTGAGGCAATTCTGAAATGGACAGAAAGGCAGGTGCAAAAAGGAGAGACGTTCTTTCGTGTTTAGTCATTTAAAGAAGCTGCTGAGTCTGTTCTGCTCTCAGATGGAAGCAGTTCAACCAGTCGTCGTCTTTAGGTGATATATTGTTTTGTGGGTGGCTAATGTTTGTACATTAAAAAAAAAATACTATTCCAGGGTGAAAATCCTCACATGAACATGCACATAGGAGCGAGCCTCATTAAAAGAGAATAGGCTCCAGAAATTAGACCCAAAACATCAATCCTTTCTTACCAAAGGACGATTAATTCCCCTTATAGAATTTGGATTCTAACTGATTATAAATGCATTTTACTGTAAGGACTAATTTAGCAACTGGGTCAATGGCTACAAAACCTTCCTCATCAGTTATACGATGGATAAAGGTATCTGATGCTACCTCTGCCCTTTGAAAGGTTTCCAACAGATTCCTCTGTCATCTTGTGACTGCATTTGATCCTTAGCTTTCAAAAACAATAAAACATGTAATGACTTTGTAGTTGCTAATGCTGTGTATTTATCCAAACCAAAAAAATAGTCTACCCTGAAGCATAATACTTTTAATTTATTGTTATTCAGAAGAGTAATAGTATTTCGTTGTAATAATTTATTAAAGTTAGTTTAAATGAAGAATGACCTATATGTGGGAAATCTGGGGTGGGTAGAGCATCTAATTGCTTTTTTGTAATGCGACTAACAATAGTGTGTTTTTTACTTCAGCCATTTTGAAGGCAGAGTATTATAGTATACAATTTTAGAAAGAATACTAAACTGAATATCTCTTAGTAAAGAATAATTCTTAGAGGTTTAATTACCTATAAAAACTAACTTTAATGCCTGAGCAATGAGAATCTGACTGTGGTTGAGCTGAGTATAAACAGACATTTTACTAGCTTTCTACATGCAGTTGTCAGTGTAGGTTAATCCATGCCTGACACAATCCTCAGATTCACTCTAGGGCCTCTGAGCAGAGACTGCCCTTGTTATGAATAGTGTCAGGCAGTATGATGGCTTTGTGTTGATGTAACACCACCACTGCATCTAGCAGAAGCTGCCACTTATTCTAGCTTGTGAACCAGAAGCACATTTAAAAATAAACAAAACCAATAAAAAACCCTACCACAACCACACAAAAGAAACAGAACGATAAGCATCTTTACCTTTTTTAATGGGTATGTCAGCCATCATTCTGAAGTGAAAGCTCAAGCTGTCCTGGTTCAGACTTTACCAGATATAAGCTAGTGATATAGTGCCATTATGTGCTCTCTTTGAAAAATCACAGTTCCATTCATGTAGCCCAGCAACAGGTTAGGTATTTCTTCCAGGCGTAAAATGCACCCACCACACTGTACAGTCTTACCCAGGTCTTCACCGCCAGTAGTTCAAATGCATTTCTGAGTTAGAATTGTGCAATAATACTGAACATGCTTTGTATGAAAACATAGCTGACTTTTGTAATTCAGTATTAAGTGATCTGCCAACAGACTGGAGTTTGAAAGCAAGTGAAGAAACTTGTTTTTCCTCCTCTCTCCTCACAAAGGAGGGGCTGTTAGCTAGCTGTGTCAGGGAGGTTCTGGGAAAAAAAATCAACTCCAGAAGTAACTGTTTGCAGATGTAACCATGAGACCAGACTGAATCTTCAACGGTGAACATGGTTGTACTGCAGAGAAGACGGGAGCCTTGTAGAGAAAAATGGAAGGTTTGTAATACTTTAGAGCTCTAAAGTATCTTACATAAAATTGTTCAGGTGTACCTCAGCTATACTGAGCAGTCTACAAAAGCTGGTCCCACTCAAATAACTTCTGTTTGCAGTTTTGGCAAGTGGGAAAGAAAATAAACCAACATAAAACCTAAGCAAATTATCCTTTTGGATGGAAGAACACTTCTTGAAATTATGATTCTGGAAATTTTTTTGGCATCATGCTGAATAAGTAACTCGGATGGAGTGTACAGTACCTAAGGAAATGAACACTGTCCCCTGAAGACTAAACAAGCAAACAAGAGTGGCAAGAAGTACTAGTGAGACCAAAGTTAGTGTGTTAAAATATATTGGGGATGACAGTTCATTAAAGTTGTTGAGAATTGGAGGGGATTTGGGAAAGGAAGCTGTAAAAAATATTTGAAGGGCTGAAAATGGCCGCCTCGGATTTTTTTTATGGGAATATGGATGCTGTTTGAGTGTCTTCCCTCTAAAGATACAGCAAGATAAAATGAGAGAAATTTGCAGCCTGAAAAACTGTTTGGTTTTGTTACTCTAGTACACTTCTGATAGATGTTCCAAGGACGATTTTAGCTGATAGAATAACATACATTCTGGGTTACTCTGGTACTTGAAGCTGGGAAGCTACTTATTAGGGTCTCCATAGCTTGTGAAGTCTCTCCAGGTTTGACCCAGTTGAAATTCTGGGGTGTGTGTTACATGGTGAGGTGGAACAGTTCAGTATGGATCTAGGGACATGTGAGCGGGGGGTGATGATAAAGGGCTTTATTGAGAGGTGCTGCTATACCCCTTAAGTACCCAGTTATGGAATTGAAGGAAAAATGGGCTTCTGGTTCATTCCGGTAGTAACTGATATGCAACTTCATAGAAAAGCTTATAGCCAGATACATCTACTGCTGGCTGTCTCCAGTGAAATGGAAAATAAATCTCCATGTTGCTATTCATACTTAGATTGTAAATTCATCTTCCTGAACATGGATGTTGGTAGTATCATCAGTCTGTGTGTGGGAAAACTACCCCCCCCCTTATTTTTGTGTGTGTTTCTGTAATGTCAACATTTAGAAAACATATTTCTTTGAAGCAGGTGTTGAACTTAGTTCTGCTTCATGTTTGGAGTATGTGTATATTTGTGTTTTGTTGATTATGGTGTATAAAAATACACCACTAACAAGACATTTACTCGGTTTCGGCATTCTGCCTACTAGCGCTTTATCACTTCCTATACTTTCATTATTGCAGTAATTAAAAATGAAGTCTTTTAGACTTTTATTATGCATTATAAGGATACGGTATACCTTGATTTCGGTTACCATATTTCTTGCTTCATCTGTTTGTGGTCACCCTAGACATAACAGGCTATTATTGATGAGCAATTATAGTACAGGTTTGCTGGTTACTTACAAAAGTATTTTTTTGATGACTAATTATCTATAAACAACATATTTATCAGGGGGAGCATCACTGGCAGCTCAGAGAAGGCTGATGTAGTCAGCCCTTAACTTTCTCTTTTGGTGAAGACCTGTTGCACTTTAAAATGGCAGTTTCCTGACTGAGAAGGAAGAAGTTTAACAATTCAGGGATTGTCTGCCTTCTGTTTTGTTGGATCAGTGGAGGTATATGAATGTTAAGACTAGTGAATAAATCCAAGGTAAATTCCTGAACTAGGGAAGACTCATTCTTGGCAGAGGTGATCAAATAGCCTCGATGGGAAATGGAGGCAGGAGGGCAACCAGGGTGTTGACTTATCTTTAATAATGGCACAGGATCTACACCTTGTCATTATGGTACATGGCTATTCTCACCAGGGCACAAACAGCCTTTTCTTAGGTTCTTCCTTAAACACAGATGAAGGTGCAAGAGGCCTGTCACCTTTAGAGAGATGTTTATTGTTGTTTTGTGCTGCCAGTTTCCCGTTGCTTGTTACATGGATGAACTCCAGAGCTTTTAAGAAAGGAAAGCCTGATTGAGAAGTGCTGTGGAGACAACCGAAACAAAAGCTGAGAGGAGGAGGTGTAAGTGTATCTGAGGGCAAAGGGATGGGAAGGTGCATTGTAAGTTTACTACTTGGCTTTCCATCACCCAGCCACCTTATATGAAGAGTAGTAGTAGTAAGCCATAGGAAGCAAAGCAAGGGAGGGGGTGGTGGTGAGTGAGTGTTGATTAGAGCAACAAAAGGAAGAAAGCAAGCTAGCTGTATGAAATAGTTTCAGTCATTCCCTGGCCAAATAACACTATTTTGACTGTTTTGTTGCTGTTATTAGTGACAAATCTATTGCATTGAAGTATTTCTTTAAATATGCTTACATACATATGTAACAGTTTGCAAATGTCTTAAATCTAACCTACTTGTGAGGAGTCATACTGCATGTGAGCACAAAAAATTACATATACGTTCTTTGGTAAGACACCTTGAATGGAAAAGGAGACTTCATGAGTAACTAAGTGAACTTGTGTTCCTGTCTCAATGTACATGACTACAATATCAGTCCTAATGACTTTAAAACAAGGTGTGGGGGGAAGAACAGAGGAGAACAGATGTCTTATCAAGAGTTTTTCCTTGCCATTAAAGTGTAATAAAGTCCTACTAGTAGGACCTAGAGCCTACTTTTTGTCTGTACTTGAGTATATATATTTACTGGAGTGTTACTGGTTTTCACAATGCTGTTCTTGCTGCCTTTTAGAGTAGCCATCTTAATTTGCCTTCCTTATCCAAGACTCAGAAAAAGAACTTGGAAAACTCTCGCTACCACTAAGGTTCATTTAGCAAACTGTAGGTCCTTGTTATAATTTGCCTACTGGGTGTCTCCCTGACTTGCAGCACTGTATCATCCAGTTTCTCAGGGAAGAAGTATAATTGACATACTAGTGAAAACAGCTTAAGGTCTGTGACATGCGGAAAACGGACCCCACAATCTGTACGACTGTACCGTAGGTATGTTTATTTGGCGCCGGGCAGCACGGGGGGGTAGCGACCTGCTTCAAACTTACAGAGGTAAGTGTTACATATACATGAGACTTCCCAACACGCCTGTACATATGGATGACCTATCCCCGCTTCGTATTGAAATTAGTTCCAAGAAGTCATTTCCATAGACTCCTCCCGATTGCGCTTGCGCAGTGCCTCCTCGTGGTGGTCGTCGGGGGTCGTGGAGATGAAGGCTGATGGCTCTTCTTCATCACCACTAATCTCTTGTTCTTGCGCAAACTCAGTTGCTCCCTGGCTCTTGCTTCAGGATAGGTTTAAACAGTTCCTTAAGGCAAGTTTCCGATCTTTATCGGGAGCTGTCCTTTGTGAGGAGCTGCAAAACTTCCTGCCTCACTTGATTTACAGAATAGTTAACAAATCATTAAGCCGCACCTTTGAGTCACACCTGCTAATTCAATTCCTAGGACCATACGACATCTTATCTGTTAAGATTCCCTTAACTCCTTGTCTCAGTCTGTATTAAGGCTTCAAGCTTTACTAATGACAGTTGAATGTTTTACTAATGACAGGTTTTTCAAAGATACCTCTAGCAGATATGAGCACTTACATGTTCTAAACAAAATCAGTAGGAAAACCATGAGATCTTTACCCTGTCTCATGTAAAGTATGTTTGTATGCTTTTAGTATTGCCTTTACGGTTTAAGAATCTTCTTCGTGTTGCCTGGTTGAACAATATGAGCTACAGATGTAGATGACAATTCTTCCTGCCTTTATAACTAGGCAAATGCTGAAAAGTGTATGTAAGCAGTTATCTATCTACGGCAGCTGATGGATGGCTTCTAATGTGGCCAAATATATTTAATATATGGTTTGTGCAGCCACTGAAACAAAAGTAAAGTTCTAGAGCAACTGCTTGAAGCTGCAGGTCAACGTTGGCATATGCTTCACTCTTTCTGGTTTCCTGAAAGCATTTGTTTTAAAAAGTGCCAACTGCTGAGCAAAAATTTTAACCTGAGTGCCACTGACAAGATAGCCAAGCAGCGGAAAACCTTACCAGCAAGGGAACCTTCAAATTGTCTGATAATTTGCTGTGTTAAGTGCAGATAAGGAGTCTGGTTTTGGTTAGGTACTTTTGATGTTGACAGTGTTTCCAATCCGAGTAATACAGCTTTCTAGTAATTTGAAAGCCAAGACACAGTTTATCACTTTAACACTGTGGCTGATAAACTGTACTTGGGTGTCTTTTGGATACTAGACCTCTCTCTTTTGTACAACCAATGTGTTACAGATTCAGAAGAAAAGACAATCACTTCAGCCGAACTCCTGAAAATTTTGAAATATCCTTAATTCTACCTCTTACTGCTGCTGTTTCTTTTCCCGATGTTTACTTAATATTAACCTCCAATTTCCATCTCTTCTCAAAGCAACTGTTGATATGGCAAACAATGAAGTTCATGTTGTTTGAAAGGCACACTTAGTGTGACATCTTGGCCAATCTTCATTCCAACACATTTAATTACTTGCAAACTAGTCTCAATTGATGGGTGTCAAGTTAAGCCTAAAACACAGCCTTTCAATAACCCTTTGCTACCCTGCTTATCAGTTCTTAGACCTATTGTTTTTCCCAAATGTTTAACTTAAAGTATCCTTCTTGCTGCTAAGCCCACTACATCCTCTTCTGTTGTCTTTAGCTAATGAGAATAATTGATCCTTTTCTTCTTTATATTGTCTCTTTATGTGTCTGTAGACAGTTACATCTAGACTCAGACTGGGTTTTTTTTCCCTCAAATGAGCATGCCTTGTTCTCTTAAGCTTTCTTCGTATATCCTGGGGGCACTTTTCCCACATCCTTGAGCTTTTTTGCTTCTCTCTTCTAAACTTTCTTGGATTTATTTATTTTGAAATGTCAGACAATGTGCTGCTTTAAATGGGATCAAACTATTGTAGGAAAAAAAACAGGTCACTTACTACAATAACAGCAATGAAATTTCTTTCATATTTTTCTGTTCTGACCAGTACGATCTTCAGGTTTTATTTCTTTAATCAACAGAAAGAAAGTCTCTGTTCCAGTAACACATCTAACACTCACTTTGTGTAGTTTGGTATGCTGGTCAGACTCCAAATTCACTTACTACATCTTTGTTCTCCTTCCTGCCTTCATTTTGAATGGAAAATGGGTCAGCTGTCTCGTGTCCCATCAGCACTCTTTGGATAGTCTGTCCATCGAAGCTGGTCTCAATCAGGGGAAAAAAAAATCTCTTGTAGTCCATGTTTGTGAGCATGTACACGCATGTATGTATTTCCTTAGAGGAATGGAAAAGGTACATACATAGGAGGTGCCTAAAACATGCAGATAATCTTTACACCTCACTTGTGTCATGGTCAGATACTTCAGATTTATATCATACAGATTGAGGCTTCCACTGAGATTAAAAGGGTTATTAATGTCAAAATTATGGAATGAAGGCTGGATGGGGACAGTGTCGTGTGGAACTTGCCGATTCCATAGCAGTGATTTGTTGAGTGTGTGCACTCTTTGTTCTACACAATATCAGTCGAAATAGGGAATAAGAGCACTGAACTGGTCTGGTAATGTCTGTCATCTTGCAGTGTAGCAGAGTCAAATTAATAAATTCTGCTTATTTAAGACTTCCATTTACTTATGTAGTGTAACCTTCTAAGGTGGATTCTTTCTCCTTCTGACGATAATGTATGAAATTCTGTCAATAGAAATACAAGACTTGAGCTACACAGCAGTTCTGCATTGAATTTCTCTCCCTGCTGACACCTTAAACTGCAGAAAAACACACTGATGTAACTTTACATGTGAAATTTACTTTCCTCCGTAACTTTCAATAAACAATTTTTTAATACACTATGGAGATTAAGAGACTGGCTTACATCTACTGATGCGGAAATGCTAGGATAGGGTAGGAAGTATACCAAAGATTCTGGAAATTAATCTAAAACTTTAAAGTTTTAATGTTTTCCATGGACACAATGAGATTTTAAAGTTCTCTACCTGTATTGCTTTCCATTGGGGGAGTTAGATATGAGAATCCATACTTTAATAATAGATTTTTTTATCTAAGGGTGTACAAAGATTACCTGCAGGTTTTTAGAGCTCCTTTTCAGCTCACACATGGAAGTTTTTCTTGCATGTTAACGCAGGTGATGGAAACAGTAATCCTTGCTGTGATACTGAGCTGGATACTAACCAGGGCTTTTACCCAGAACCAAGATTTTGATGTGTTTCTTACTGTAGGTAATAATAAAGATATTTACAAGCATACCTTTTTGATTTGACAATAAGAACTTCATTTTTCCTGGAAATGAGAAGTGAAATGTTTCATTCAACTTTTTACATTTGTTTAAACTAATTTGCAAATGAAAAAGCATCTCTTGCAAATAAAAACCAGACCTGTCTTTTTAAATATTGTAATAAAACCTTCAGTATTTGAAATATGATGCCATTATTTTCAGTACCTGCTAAGTCTGATTTCACATAAAATTGGTCATCCTGAAGCTCTGAAGTTGTGTGCTAGTGAGAAATATTTTCTTTGATTTTTCATGGAAATAGTTTTCCAATTTTAATCTCTGTTGGGGGTGGGTGGGGGATAGCTACCATCTTTTTAATTTTGAATGTGGTAGAAGTGCAGGTGTGTTTTGTCTAGTCCAAAATTAATTATTTTTAATATGCAAATTAATTTAAAGCAAATTAAAGGCAAAGATATTTTACAATATTATTATTTAAAGACTTTAAGGCAAGCAAGCAGAGAAACGTGGCAAAAAATGATGAACCACTTCTAATCAATTGTTTTGAGGAGAGACTGTACCAAGATTACCATCTCTTCTGAAGGCCAAGCCGTATTCATTGAATATAGTAGACTGATCCCCTTCTGGGAGTACAACATTAAATACTAATTGCAAAACGATGTTTCGGCAGTTGAATACTTCTTGTTCCATAAGGCTAAACAGGCAACTAAATGGAAGTTGAACTCCTTTCAGCTGAAGCAATTTTCATGGTAGGTACTAGCAACTTTGGTTTCCTCTTCTTGAGTTCCTCAGTGATTTCTAGATGGGAAAGGAAATCCTTGTGCCAAGCATCAAAGAATGAGTCTTTACAATGCTTGTTCTGCAGTAGAGGAAGACTTACTATGAAATATTTTGTGTTAAAGCTGTGCAGAGCTCAGGCTTAAATTTTGGTATGATTCTAGTCTATGCAAATGAGTGCATGTAAACCCAATCTCTCATGTCCCATGTTTAGTGTAGTTAGGGTTGTGGTTTTGTGCCAGCACAACCTCTGTGATTTGTAAAAGTGTATAGGGAATAAGCTGTATTGGTAAAGGCATGTTGAAATAGTGATATAGATGACCACAACAGGGATGAGACAGGACATTGTTCACTTAACATATATCAAGTTAAAGGAATATGGTGTGGCTGTTAAAATGTTCTATCACATCTGTGTTTCTAAAACTCAGCTGAGCATTGTTGGGTTGTTTGTTTCAAAGTCTCTTCTTCACATGCTGTGTTTGCATTGTGTGATTGTTACTGCATTTTAAGCCACAAAAATTATGGTGGAAGCTTTTCTTAACTTCCCAGGGAACAATTATATGAACTCATCAAAAAAATAGGAAAATAGGAGTATGAAAGTGTGAAAGGTAGGGGGGCTTTAATTTAATTGGAAGGGGGAGGCGAAGAGACAGTAAGCAATAACATTTAAAAACAATTAAATTCAACAAAAGAGGGTTAATACTTTACCACAGTAAAGTACCATAATGGTTCATCAAAACTCTTCTGACCAGTTTAAAAATGTGAGTTAACAAGGCCCTTGCACAAGCCTTCAGCTTGTGCTTTTAGGATGAAGCCGTTTAATTGTTAATGAAGTACAATATGTAGTACAAGTCTAAGACAAATGGGGTTTTATTAAGTTGTCCTTAAATTTTAAAGGAGCTACAAAATACGTCTCTCCTGTCTTTTGTTAACCTGCTTGGAGAAGTATGCTGAAAACCACTGAAGATGTGTAACAAACCAGACCTAATCAGCCCCTTGCTGATGTGTTGGTATTTTTAATTTATCTCCTATCACACTGTAAGCACTGTTAACATGGATATCACAGATCACATTATTTCTTCATTATAGAGTACACTTGTAAAACAATGTTGTTTTTTTACCTGAAGAGAAAAACCTCCCAGATCACAGGAAGCGAAGAAGATGAGGCTCTACTTGTTCAATGTGCAAAATGTCTACAAAAAGTTAGAACTAATAATAGCTTCTATCAGTAAAATCTAGTTCTTATTTCCAATAAATACAATTATTTTAAAAGGAAAGAGGTCAGGAGGAAAAAAAGCTTGTGAGAACTTTCCAAGATGGTAGAATTAAATATATAAATTTTGTACCTGGCTCTTGAGAGACCTCAAACAAAACCCCCAGTCTGCGCACATCATCTGGAGTTGGAGAGAGTTACTAATCTATCAGAAACTGATGTCAGTCTTAAAGTCCTGAACTTTGAGACAGTTCAGACTTTCAAGTTCTGCTCTGTCTCTAATGTTTAATGCATAGTTTTATACCCTTAGAAGTCAAAATACACACTTGAAATACCAGCCTCAAATCCTACAGAAGTGTGTGACTAGTGTCTCTCTCAATATATTAACATTTTAGAAGTGCTTTTGGTGTCAATGAGTATATGAATGTGAGGGACTGAGGCAATCCAAAGGGAGAAACATGGGCAACTCTTCATGTGTGATAATCTGTTGATCTCCTTTGGATGAAGATGAAAACCTCATAAAACATTTTAGAACTGGGACACTGAAGTTTGGAGGAAATAATTTAAACATGCTGCAGACCAGAAATTGAACTTCTAATGATGAAGTTAAGGAAACATTTCCATATGTATTTCTATTACATTCCCATCCTGTCCATATGCAGTGTGGTGTGATTACAAATTACTTTAAAATTGCTTGAAGGCTTGAGAAATGCATTTCAAATATAGGAAATGACAATATTTATTAAATATGGTTTTAAAACATTTTATGTATTTACATATTGAGTTTTAAAACTTGACCTAACTTTCAAAATAATTACAAAAAATTCTGAAGAACGTTTACTTTAATTTGACAACTTGTAATCAAGGTGTTAAATTATGGAATAAAAAAGTTCAAAAGAAAGCAGGAGATGCTGCGCTGTTAAGTGGAAAAAATAGACATCTGACCATGTTTCCAGTGCACTGCAATAAAAGCTAATATATCACTGGACTAGAAAGCCAGGAGATTTGAGTGTACATCTGTCTCTGCTAACCTTTCTGTACATGCGACCTGTGGGTTAGTCTTTCTGTATTTGTGAATTTTTTTTTTCTTCCTACCCTGCTTTGATGACTGGCCTTGTAGGGTTTTCCCAGAAGAAGATTGTTGTTTAGTGCGTTAGCATCTAACTGGGTTGTGCTGGGATCTCTGGGAGTGACCTGGGCCTTACCTCCAGCTCTCAGAACCCCAGGCTGGCCCTGGCTGTGGCCGCCCAAGGTGTGAAAGAAACGTTTCCTGTTGTTCATAACCGAATCTCTCTTTGCACTGGAAGATTGGGTCTCAGTTCCTCAAGTACAAGAATGATCCAATTATACTCTGTAGGTTTTTTAAAGAAGGGTAAGACGCTTACAGGATTGTGTGCTTTCTGTGTACTGTGAAGTTAAGGAGCTGAGGAGGAAAATGGTGGTAGATCTGATAGATAATTATATTGTAATAGAAAACATAGAAACAAATGTGGCTGTTCCCATCAAAGTGATGACAAATGTCTGTTCGTGGAATTTGAGAATGAGTAAATAGAAGTAAGATTCTGTTCCTTCCTCAGCATAAGGTCAGCTGTGCCTCAGTTTCTTCTTTTTTGTGGTAGTGGTTTCAGTGTAATTATAGAGTATACACTGACTTTTCTAAATGAGATCACTCTACTTTGTTTTAATTGCACTGGAATAGATATAATCCCCATACTTGTGTGTATATAATTCCCATATATTAGATTATGTATAATTCCCATTCTTAAAATGCGGCTTTCTTTTCACCTAATCAGTTCATCTCTATGGTTGCTAAGCCTTTTTGTGAGGGTTGCTGTGGCTGTTTTACACTCAGTCCTGTGACAAAATATATACTAGCTTAGATCTACGTTCTTTTCAAGGGGATTTAAGTCACAGACTCAACCCATCCCATTCTAAACTAGTCTTCTCTGAAGACAGTTGTACGTTGCTGCTTCTCCAGCTTCAACCTTTGTAATGTGTGTGTCTTCTTTCCATGTCCTTCCCAGCTCTGCTTTTCATGTTCTGTGGAGAGATTTCTTTTCATACTTGCATGAAGTTCTTGCTTGTTAGTTCTTACTTGCATGATACTTCTTGCTCCAAATGTAAGAACCAAATCTTGGTTGCCATATCAACATGATTCAATAAATTTCTGTATTTCTATCATTCATGTTTTCTGGGTTCAGAGTCTTTTGGCTCTGCGTGTACTTTAGACAGGGATGTGCTGTATCAGGGGTTGATCCATTAGGTGTTTTCAGGATGTGCCAGATGAGTAACAGTAGAATGGAAAAGTGGCTGCACCACTTTTTTCTTTGTTTATTTTAGAGAAGAGGCTTTGTTTAAATACAGTAGACATTATTCCATAGTCAGCCTCCACATTATGTAAAATTTAGATTCACTTCCTATATTTACTTGAGGAAATTCAAATCTATATCTCCTTGAAGAGTATAACGACTATCAAAAAAAGATAAAGGTGTTTCTGTTTTAATTTTGAGTTTTGCTGCTGCCAAGATGGTTAATCATAAAGTTTCTGTAGAAACAAGATGCATACATACAGTTCAGAGAAAAGACTGCCATTGTAACACTGAAATGTAGAATTAAAGCAGTATGGATGACACATCTGTAAAAACTGTGCCAGAAGTACCTGCAGGCTTATTCTTAAGGTATGACCAACTTCCATTGAAGTGTTTTTGGCATGCCGGGAAGCTGATTGGGTGATAACCCATTGCGCTACAGTAGTATCTTTTATTCTTTTAGCATTCAATTATTTAAATAAAAGGACATTTCTGTTTAACAAAACACCTTTGTCTGGTACACAGAAATATGTAATTTAACACATCTTGTTATCTAACAGTTCCATACTTTTATCACCTCAATAGGTGCTTCTGTTTTCTTCCTGGTTGCACTGTGATTACATTCTTTTATCTGATATTCATTTAGAAGAACTGCAATGAATTTAGGTAATATTTTGAGCTTAAAGTAAGTATCAATTGCATTTTAATAACTTGTATAACAGTGCGTTTTTAATAAAAGTAATATTCTGGAAGTAAGAAGCTATTTTAACACCTACTCAGAGTAGCTCATCTTTTTCTCCCACCTGTGTTGATGCAACTCTGCTACTCGGGAATCTGACACAGTAAATTAGCAAAATAAAACTACACACGTGGCGTATTGTGCTATGACTAAGGGCAAACAATATTAGGTGCTAATTTATATGCTAAGGCATGATCCTGCAAACATTTATGTATGTGCCTAAGTTTGCAATGTGCATGAATTTACTTGGTTCTGTAAGTGTTTACATTATCGGGGCAAAATAAAGAGCAACTGGATTGTACTCTGTCTAAAAGGAATAACACTTTACTACTGAGGTACGGGTAGAATAGCTGCAAACTACTTCAAATATATAGCATGTTTCCTCTTAGTCTCATTTGAGAATAAAAATGAAGAAGAGTTATAGGATCTGGATGAGTATCATACTTAATCCTGTTTTAATGTTGTTCCATTATTATGAGTAACTAATAACAGTGTTTCCTTATCATTTTCCCTGGGAAGTAATCAATAGGACAGTGGTAGTGATCTGGAAAAGCTGCTACATGACAGTGGAGGGGTGGGGGGAAGTGTTCTTCTGGCAAGTGCTGTTTTAAAAAAAACTTGTGTAGGTACAGGATGATAAATTTAAACGTACAAGTCAGTCTTGGATGCTTTCTGGATCTACCAGAACACTCATTGCAGAAAGCTTTTCAGATGTGTAATTTTCAAACTATAGTGATTGTGCAATAGTATTTCCTGCTTTCATTACAAAAACTTTAAAAGGGTCGAATTCAATTAATAAAACTGTTGAACAAAGTGAGACACCTCCAAAAGATAGAAAGGAAAAACTGTAGGTAGAAGCATATGTGGACCATCCTTATTAAGTAACAGAGTAAGCATCTTCCTTAAGCCGAATACTTTGCATGTGACTGAATAATCCAGTTTAAATGTTATGCGTGGAGGCGGAATTAGAGAAGTGCTTACTGAAAACCTAATTAACCTCCCTAATGCATTTCAGGTGAACTCCTTCTTCCATAAATGTCTGAATAGGCATAATAACAACAGCCGTCCAAGGGGAGGATTCAGTGTCCATTTCAGGAAACACTTCCCTAATACCCGCTCATCTTTGAAAGATTTATTTAGGTAGTTGTAAGAGTTTTGAAGGACAGGAAGAAATTAACTCCACCTTATAGCATGTCTTCCCTTGGCCATTAGGCAAAGTTGAAAGGGCCTGATCCATAGTTTGCTTCACTCGAAGGTAGAGCATTTTAGTAAATAGATGCTACTTCAGGATTTTGGAAAGATTAACTTACTGAGGATCTGGAATTTGTACATTTCTTCTCAAGCTTCTGGAATACAGTTGTCCATATCTCTTGGGTTCCTGCTGCCTGAGAGAATCTGGTCCATGATGTCTTATGGCATGACAGAACTAGGTTACTTTTTACAGCTTGAGACTGAGCTCTCTAAGTAACAAAGCTGTGGTAGCTCCATTACCTTTTTCAGCTGCTGAGAAGATCACAAGGCTGGCGGTAGAGGGTAGTTTAAGAGAAATGCCTATATTATTAGGGTAAAGCTAAATAAACAGATTCTTTCTTAAATTCAATTCAAGTGTAGACTGATAAACAGATGAGTCAATCTGTTCTATCACACAACTGTCCTGATTTTTTGTGATGTAATTGTAGGACCTGATCTGAAACCTGTTTTAATCAATGGAGATAGGTAACAGGCAAACATCAGTGTGAGGAAGAAGAAAGACTAGGTTTAATCTTGTCCAGTTTTGCAGTCTCTGATAGTGTCTGGTAGTAAATTCTGAGGCAACTTCCTACTTCCCTAGTCCTCGGTGAACTCTCATGCAGGATTTTCCAAAGTAGAATGGATTAACTGGTGCCTCTGTCTATAATGATCCTTGATGTCTGTCTCCCCCCCCCCAAAATCTGTGAATCTCTCCAAACACCTTTTGAGCCCAGTAAACTTCTTGCATCCACAGTACACCCCAGTGAGGAGGTCTACGGCTTACCTATGCCTTCTGCAAGGAATCGCCACTGCCTTTTGGCTGTTCTGTATGCTGCTTGCTAGTGTCATGGGATGGCATGGTGTTTGATTTAAAGTGAGAAACAGATTCTTCTTTATTCAACTTCTGTTATGCTTGTAATTTTGTGACCTTATGTCATATATTGATTATTTTGTAACAGTGAATTGTGTTAATTGAACTGGACTTACAGAAGTGTCATTACATGTTCTTATAACTGGTCTTTTTTCATAGACATGCTGGATCTATTAGCTTGCATTGAGAAACCAGAACTGTACGACAGTATTAAAAAAATCTGGACTTTAGCTGATGGTCTTGATGTTTTTTTAATTAAGGTATTAGCATTTAGCCCAAAAGAGGACAGGAGGGAGTGGTACTGGAATACTGTTGCTTCAGCTCAATACAGAAAGTGTATGTATAACTCAACAGCTGTAGAAGGCTCTGCTAAAAAAACCACCCCTATGGCCTTTGACTGTTCTTGTTTATAAATGGAAAGAATTCAGGGGGTAACAAAACTGATAGAACATAGCTTTCAAAAGGGAAAAATAGTGTAATCAAAGCCTAAAATAAAATGTCCCTACATCAGCCTGAGGTCTAAATCTGTGAGGGGTTCTTCCTTCAGGTGGCAGTTTTTTTCCTACTTGATTTGCTTAAAATATCTTTAAGAATTAATATAAATGTGCTTCTGTTCAGTCACAGACAAACATGACCCTAGATGTGGTGTTGTAAACCGGGTATGTTTTCATTAGAACTGTTAAAGGCAATACTTGCTGCAGTTACCAGCCCTCTGCTATCCTCCTGCCTGGACAGCATCACTCAGTTAAGGAAGAATTGTTTAAGGCATGTTTTTTGTGTGTGGTTTTTTTACCTCTTCTTACAGTAGACTTTGAGTGGAACCAAAGAAACTGTCATGCTATAGCCATTGCAGGTTGAATAATGCCCATCAAGAGGCAGAAAAGTGGGGTTGCGGTGATCTTACCTCAGACTCTTCTCTCCATCTCAGTAGGCAGTTGTGTTCCACGTATGACCCTTTAATTCTCTGGTGGTGTTATGGGGGGGGGGGGTGGAAATCTGTGCAGGCAAACTGGCTAGAGCCTGTAGGGGATAATTTCAAAGATACAAGTGCCATTTACCGCCTGAATTGTAACCATGACTTTGCAAACGTTCCCCTATAGGACCAAACCATACCCTCTTCTTTCACAGGCCTTGTTAATACGTACAAAACTAAGTGAAGTTGAGGCAAACCTGTTTGTAACTCCCAAATTAACTAAACTATGGATTTGCCATTTACATACGTGGGCAGCTGAATTTGTGTGGTGTTTTTGCTGTTGATTTTTTTCTAAGTATCATTGAGTCTGATCACTTAGAGCTACACCGTACTTAGTAGGAATCCTCTACCTAAAAGTTAAATAAATTAGCTTGTCCCTTTTCAGCTGTTATTTATAGTTTTACTACAGGTCAGAACATTTGAAAATTGAGCTCCGCAAGGTGAGCACTGTTGTATTGTTTATTATATCTTTGTGTATCCATTTCAGTCCTTCCCCTCTTAATAAGATGTGTGAATGACCATGCACTGTGACTTTCATACTGTGAAAGAGATGAGAGCTTCAACAGTGAATCAGAGAAATCAAAGGCTGAAATCTTCTAGGCATGAAATATAAATTTTATACCACAGTGACACAGTAGAGAATTTTCATTAGGTCATGTCCCAGGGAAGGACTTCCTTATTTCTACTTCCTGTGCTAACCTTTAAACTCATGGCAAAACACTGAAGAGACTGTAACCTGAGTATCTTCTGTCACTCCAATTTAAGAATTCTGGTATGTTTAACCTTTCAGTGCAAGTGAGCAACTTGCTGTTGGGCAAGGCAGAGGCTTAATTAACAGAGCAATAGGCTATCAAGGCAACCAATACCCCAGTAATCTTAATTGTTATCCCATGGCTTGTCAGTCCCCTTAGTCAGATGACCTCTCCATCTTAGGGCAACTGGTGATATCAGAGCATTTGGTCAGTGTAATTTAGGAGAATCCTAAGATTTAGCTACAAGTGTGTTTTTTGTTAACGCAAAGCAGTTGTATGAACACGTTATTCTGCTTAGCTATCTAATTTTGTTAGCTAATTTTTTACTTGTATATTTAGTTAAGTACACGGTTAGGCACAAACAATTGTTAAAAGCAAACAGCATGTTAAAAAGCAAACTTGTACCTCCCAGTATTTCACAAAGCAACACTACAATGACTCCTTAATTTTGCACGTATGTATATTTTGCAAGTTTTTTTGGTGCACACATATTTATGCCATTAGATTACCGGATCAAGGCAGTTGGAACAGATCTTGTATTCAACTACTTAAGCTACTGATGGTTTGCTGAGCAGGCTATCAAATCTGCTTTAAAGTAGTAATGCTAGATTTTTGTCAAAACAGACAAAATGTGACCACAAAGTTAAAAACAAACAGGCAATTACCAATAATTGACACTTAGTGAGAAATAGAAAAGGTATTTTCCACTTTTTCATACTACCTTAACCACGTCTTTTCCTTGTTTCATATTATAAATGAATATTCGTACATAAAACAAATGGGTAAGTTATATCTGTAGCTTTAACTAAGGAATGGGACACAAGACATTGAAATGTAATAGTATCAGTACACATCCTCCAAGGGTATTAAAAAGCATTGGAAACATAAGTACATCCTAAATATTTTGTTCTTCATTTGCAGTCAAAGCATTTCTTCACTTTGCTTCCGTGTAGTCATTAAGCACTAATCTGTTTTTCTAAAAAGCTACACTTTAAAATAATAAATGGGTCAATCTATCAAATATAGGAAACCATTTTTAAAAGGAAAAAAGAACATGAAAATTGACAGATTTACCTGCTGTGAGCTAGATTTTAACAGTTATTTTAAATGCCATCTGACACCTGAATACATCTTTAAGTACCTTCAGAAATTTGGCAGATGCTCAACTTTCTTACTATGGGAGCAGCATGGAAGATGAGCGACTTCTGAGATGTTGTAATAGTGCTGGTAACTACAATGCAGTGTATAATGTGCAAGAGTTGAAATCGTATTAAAGTATTGCCTGTAAATTCTGATTTCTCCTTCAGAAGAGAATCCTGTAGCTTACGGAACAGGTCAATAAGCAGAGTTAACTTTTTTCCTCTTTTCAGGACTGCTAGCAATGGTATAAAGTTTTTAAAATGAGAAGGGACCCCTGAGTTCCAAACCTGGCTCATGTTATAGTTGTGTGAATTATGAGGCTATTACAAAGTGGATGGAGCACCAAACTTAAAACACTTTAAGTTTTTAACAAATATAACCCCCAGGGGCTCCAGTTAAGCCACTGAACATACATAATGGATGCACACAGGTGAACTAGGGCATGCTGAAATGACTTGGACCTAACTAATGTGACTAACCAGTGAAAGGAGGAAGTCTAATAGCTGCTACATCTAGTTAATAATCAGAAGTCCAGCTTTCCTCTTTTCAAGAGTAAAATGACTGTGCTTGCTATTAGATCTTGGAAAAAGTTACCTGCAGCTGCCAAAGATCTGCCACTCAGAGGTAAAATGATGTGGTATTTTGTGTCCTGATAACGACATCAGTGATGAGCATTCCATAGGGATTGCCTAACACAGGCAAGAGATTTTCTCCAGTTGGCTGACTTTCCACTCCACTGCTGACCATTAAAGAGAAGAAGAAAATAGCCCACAGTGCTCAAGGTAATCTGTTTTTGATTACAGACAGACCTCAGGGAAAAAATCACAAAACAAACCCCTTCCAGTTTAAAAAAAAAAAAACAAACCAAAAAACCAACACCTGCCCCTCCCACCTTAAAAAGTGATTTATCCAGGCAGAAAATGTGTATGTATTTATTTTGAACTAAAACTGCATATCCAGGTTGAATTTGAGAATTAGTTTGGGGAAAGAAAAGAAAAAGTTTTGAAATGTCAAAATAATTCTGTTTGGTCATTCTGAACTGAAGCATTTCTGGTTTCTTACGCCAGTGGCTAGGGAACTGACCTGTAATCCTTTTCTAATTCATAAGATGGACTTGAACTCGGGTATCTTATGCCTCTCAAAAGTAGCCAGAGGCCTTCCGAGATGAAGATTTCTCTGATTTATCAGCTGAAACCCTTCTATCTAGATCAGTCCTAACTATTCAAAAAAGAACAAGGGAGACTCAATAGCCTGTCACATTCAGTGTATTTGAAAAGGGAGAATGGAGGGGGGGGGGGACCCCCAAAAGGCTTCTATTCTGGGTCAATTGGTCTGAATTTGTTTCTTTGATTTTTCAAGTCAGTAGCTAAATTGAAAAATCCCTTATTTACACATCTCTAACTACATGCTTCTCTTTTGCCAGCCAATTGTTGGATATGGGCATTTCAGCAACTTCCCTTCTTGCCCAAGATACTCAGCCTCCCACCCCTCACTCTGCTTTTATGTAGCAGACTCTGTGATAGCTTAATGGAGACTGCATCCGTCCTTGTGGAAAACTTGCAGTCCTGTTGTGATCGCATTTCATTACTGAAGGGACAGAAAAGTCAGAAGTTGGTCCTTTGATTTCCACCCCCAATCACTAAGTATTTATAAACGATTTTATGGAGCTGTGTGAAAATCTGTGGAGTAATGTCTATGGAAGATTAAGATATTGGAGAGGTTTGGCTAGAAGGTAGGATTTGGGTTATTTGCATATTATTCCATTGAAATGATGGTCTTAACTGTGTGTGTGTGTTAAAGCAGAAATGTGTATGAAAAAACCAGAATTTTTTTGTAGTATTGCTTGGAGATTCCTAGCTTTGAGAACACTCAATTGTGTTGTAAATTTTGAGGGCACAGGCAGTAGGGGTGTTCAAGAGGAAACTTGATGCAATGTTTAGGTTGTAGTGTCAGATGTGCTTGTGAAGGTGTCTGGGCTAGATGACCTGAGAAATACCTTCTGACCTAAGGTACTGGAATTGTATAGTCTAAATGACCGGTGGAGGCTTTTTTAATACAGATTCAGCTCAAACTCTTTAATTAGCACCATCTCCATTCTAACACCTTAAAAGTGGATACTGATTGAGCGTCATCCCATATTCTTACTGTTAATAAATTCTTTCCAACACACAAAGATGAAATGTACAAGATTATTCAAACATTTCTTTGCTGCTCTGTGCTTAATAAAACAAGTGTAAGAAAATGAATAGCAATCGCACATCTAAAAGACATAGCATTATTCATAAAGCATATTACTTCTTTAGACTCCCCAAATTCTAATTAGAACTTTACAAAGCAATAACAAAGATAGCAACTGGATTCTAAACTAATAATTCTAAGCTCAGTGCAAAGCAGAAAGCCCCAGTGCCAGTAAAATAATACAAGACACCTGTTTTATATGGTACACATAAAAAGCAAGCCCCAAGGACAATAACTTTTAATATAATCATTATTAAATGTTTATTAGCTAAAGCTCAAAATATCAAGAAATGTATTATAGTAGAGAAACAACTATCTCCCAGACACACAAAATCTTTCTGTTTTGATGATTAAAACTTTGGTTGCCAATAATCTTCTGGCCCAAAGTAGCAAGTGTTATTACTGTACTTAGAAAGTAATGAAAGCATATTTCTTATCATTCAATTTTCCTGTTTATAATTTAAAGTGCACTCCTGTTCCTCTATCTGTTTGAAATAAAATTCTTAAATTAAATACTTTATAGCTTTTTCATTCTCCTGGAGATAACAAAATTACTAATACAAAAAAGTTTATTGAAAAAAATCCAGAGAGGGATTCAAATGCAGAAACTCTGGAAAAGTTCATTAATGTTTTGAAGATACACAATTTTAGCTTAAGTCCAGTTATTTTATCTCAGTTCTTCCACCAAACGAAACAGAACTGGGTTGAAATCCAGACCAAAACTTTAAACCGTGTTCTTGTTTTTGCTAGGAATGACTACCCAACAATAAATGGAGCTTCTCCTTCAGGCCCACTTTCTTACGTGCTGTTAAGTATACATTGGGACAGGGAATTGAATTTGGATTTCCCATATCTTAAAAGAAGGGTAAAGCAATAGTAAATAAAAGGAAAGTAAGGAAGGAAGTGGGAACAAGCCTTTCTTGTCATTAGTGCTTCTCTGATAGACCACACTCAGGAAACCTCTTCTCGATTACTGCTGGCATTTAATTGTGAACACCTAACAAGGAGGTGGGGCTGATTTAGGCAGAGGGTTTTAAACTGACGAAGAAGTGCTTGAAGTGATAGTAAACTGAAAAATCAGTAGGGCTGATTTTCTGTCTTACTTGCTGCTAGGGGAACTGTAATAGGAGCTGGAGTTAATTTCTGTTAGGGTGGTGCTGTGCATCTACTGTAGACTCCTTAGCTTTGGGTATAGCTTGATCTACAGATGGTGTTAGTCTTCCTGGAGGCAAAAGAAATCCTGCTAGAATGGTGTGTCTTGTGGTATGAAGGGGAGTGTCGTCATAGAATGGTTTGGTTGGAAGGGACCACAGCAAGATGGGGCTAGAGGAAAGGAAGAACTCTTCTCTAATGATATGATTTTGTTATTCATAGAATCGTAGAATGGTTTGGTTGGAAGGGACCTTAAAGCCCATCTAGTTCCGACCCCCCTGCCATGGGCAGGGACACCTTCCACCAGACCGGGTTGCTCAAAGCCCCGTCCCACCTGGCCTTGAACACTTCCAGGGATGGGGCAGCCACAGCTTCTCTGGGCAACCTGTTCCTGTGCCTCACCACCCTCACTGGGAAGAATTTCTTCCTAATATCTCATATAAATCTTCCTTCTTCCAGTTTAAAGCCATTGCCCCTCGTCCTATTGCTCCATGCCCTTGTAAGCTCTCTTTTTAATGGAGAGCAGAAGTTACTAAGCAGCAGTTGTAAGAGTAGGTTCAGAGTACCCTTGAATTGAGCGATTGCTGCTGACTAGATTAAACAAAAGCAAAACCTACTGAGTAGCAATAAAATTTTTAATACAGAACTCTGATAAATCAGTAGAATTAATTATTGAAATCAGCTAGTTCCTTAAATAAAACTTTGGCATTACTGTAAATCAATTAAGGTGAAAAATGGTTAGAAAAGAATTTCTGTAACCGGACAAATGAAAGTGGGATCTTTGAATTAATCAGAGCATTTGAGGGGAAGAAAAAGGAGACAATGTTGAGAGGAAAAAAAAGCATTACTCTGAATAAAAAGTAGTTTCATATATGGCAAAGAAAAAACCCCCCTAATAGACCAAGTATACTAGTGTTGAAATGCTCAGGAATGTAATTGGTTTTGAGAGCAGTTTTTCAACGAGGATACTGTACCACCTAAGGCAAAATATGATAACTATCTGCTGCAACCTTTAAACTTTAAAATACATGTCTGTATAAGAGATAAAAAGATAGGAAACAGCAAGAGAAACTGAACTTAGGTTTTCCACATCTTCCTTGGGTATTCTAATGGTTTGGAAAAGCTGGAGCTCTGGCATTCTCACCTACAGTCTTATTGTATTGTTTCTTTTACTGCAGTGTTGCTGCTATACTTTCCCAGAACGTGATGTTACAGGAGTGCATGGGAAGTGCCTACTAGACTGAAGTCCCACCTAGCTGTAACTTACTCCTGATCATTCAAGGCAGAATTGGGTATCAAACTAGTAATTTTCTTCAACAAACAGAACATCCTGTGAGGTACTGAGAGCCTTTTGCCTCCCAGTAACGTAAATAAAAGCTGGCAGCACCTTGCTATGTTGGGATCTTTGCATCTAAAATGTAGACAACTTGAAGTCATTTGTGAGGAATGGACTACACCTTTTTCAAGAACAAAGTGAATTTGCAATCTTAGTGTGGGATAGTTTCTTTCATATTTATTATCTTTTTTCATGGATGTCTTTAATTTCTGATTACAGCAAACAACTGTGCTCTTGTGATAGACCTGGTCTGACAAGAAGCGTGTGGGACAATATACTTTAAAGTCTGTTTTCTTCCTTATTCAAATTAATCTACTTTTAAGGTTCACTGGAAGGGGAATTTGTCTCTAATCCAACAGAAATGTTTTTTCAATGGCAGGTCTACTCCTGTGAGTCTGTAAAATTCTTGTGAAATTCATGTTTTTTGCTTCAGTAATTTCAAAATGTGTATGCTTGCAATACAGTGAAACAGAGGTTTATTTCAAAACTGCCAAGAATACAACAATTTGAATTGGGTTGAGTAATTTCCATTTTATGCATCATCAGTGATGACAAAGATTGTGTTAGATAAGTCTTGTATTGCAGCTGTTGCACTTTGGTTTATGTTTTCAAAATACTCATTGAACTCACAGGTCTTGCATGGAGTTGTTTGGTATTTGTGGTGATACAGAAGATGCAATAGAATTTTTCAGCTGTGTTGGCTCAACAGTTTTATAGAAGTAAAAGAATCGGTTAAATGCATATTTTTGCCAGTTTTGTGAGATAACAGCACAGATTTGTGAGGTAAGAAGGTATTGTTTCTATGTTTAATAGGGTAGAATTATACCTTGATTGATGGATGTTTGAGAAATTATAGGAGTGTACCAGTTTAACTTGAACAAAAAATGGAATTTGGAAATATTTTTGAGTGGGATAATACTGTCTTCTCATTTGCACAAATATGATTTAAAATTGTAATCTATTTAAACTGTGGTTTCATGAGTCTGCAGTTGATTATATATTTTAGTAGCTGAAGTAAGGCAGTATGTCTTGCACATTATTTCTGAAGCATTCACACAGTGGTGCTGCTTTATACAGAACTGCTAAAAATCTTTCAGTAAAAAATATCACCTGATGCTGTTTCTTGTTAGATAGAATTTTTGAAATATGCAAGCATCTCAAAATAAATCTGAATGTTTGAGGTAAACTTGGGAGGTAAGAAGTTCTGATTTCTATGGGAAGTAAAACTTGAAGTTGCCATGGGCAATGCACTAGATGCTGAACAACTCTTGCCTACCCACAGGACACGCATGGCAGGTGAAATGCAAAGCTCCTGTCGAGTCCTTTAATATTACTTGAGACTCCTCTGGAAATACTAATTTTTGAGTCTGACAGCATAGTCAGTGGCGGGGACCCAGTTAATGCTTGTCTGTCGTCTTCACTGAGATGGCACTGCGGAGCTCGTACTCTGAGGGTCCTTGTTTTGTAAGGTGGGCACCTCTCCGCTTTGGAATGCGCAGAGACCAGGGAGTTTTGAACTATGTTACTCGAGCTGTGAGTCTTAATGACTTTAATGCTAGAGGCACTATTTAATTAAGCAACCCTCATGATCTCTCACAATTGTGAGAGAGGCTGCATCTTTAAGAAATGGAGGGTTTTAACAAGGACAAGATCTGGCATGTGTGTGGCTTTTTTTACCTCTGTCTTTCTTAAGGCCTGTATTTGGTTGAATGCTTGGAGAATGCTTGCAAAAAAACCCGATGAGTTTGGGTACTTCCAGAGTAGAGTGAAAGTCTTTGTTTTTTCTTTCCAAGTGCATCTAGAAAAGGCAGAGGTGTAGACATGTGGTGACAGCTCCATCTAATCTTTTAACAAGCAGGCAGCTATCTCCAGAAATACCTTCCTGCTGTGCCTGCCTCTGAGTTACAACTTGCAAACACTTGGATATGCTTTTTTCCTCCCCTGTTGCAACAGTTCTGCCGTACAGAAAAGCAAATTCATTTAGAATTCTGGAGCAGATGCAGCTTGGGAGTGTCTGACTTACTTGTTTGGGATTTGGAGATGGGGATTTTGCTGCGATGTCTTTTAGAACAGAATTATTTTGATGGCTGCTGCTTAAATCAAACTGTTGTAGTCCTTGCTAGTCTTTATTGGAAATATAGCATCAATGTTTTAACTTACTTAACTTTGCTCTTAGAGGGATATATTTCATGTTCTTATTGCTCATCTTTGTTTACTTACTTTCTTTACACAGAAACATGCTTTGATACAAACAGTGTTACAGTAAGCCCAACTTCAGATGCCTGTGTAGAAATGTTTGTTGGTAAGGAGACATTGTAACTTACCATGTAGAATTTAAAGTCAAAAGCTGCAATCACTTTATGATTATTCTAGTATTACTAGTACTGGCTGATAGGTTCTTAAATAAGTTAATAGATCAGATGCCATTGAAAGCTGTAAAGATTCTGAGATGAATTATTGGAAATTGGAACAAGATTTTATCTTCAGGTAAAGGACCATGCAGGCTGCAGTAGCCAAGAGGTGAAGGATGACACTGGAAGGGTGACTGTTTTGCAAGGAGGCATTTCCCTGAGAAGCAGTACACTTTGTGTCATGTTTATTTAGAGATGAAGGGTAAACTTTTGCTACCCTGTACCATGACCTCTAATATTTAACACAAAATGAGAAGTCATCTCTGTTGTTAGTGGCTGGTTAAAGAAACCTGTGCTGTCCTGTTTCTTCCTGAGGTTCTCGAGAACGCTGCTAAGGGTTAAGACCTCTCAGCCCAGATAGCTCAGCTTGACCTTGTGTCTCTTACCAGTTTAGTTAGTCATCCAAGTTCTACTTTGCTAGGATTATTTGAGGTCCCCCCATCTTTTCTGATACTCTTGGTATGTATTCCCCACTTTCTTTTTAGCTTCGTGAGGGGGAGTTTGATCATTAAGATCCAGTCTTACAACTTGGTGTTCAGACATCTTCAGCTAATTCCCAGGTTTCATGTGGCATTTAGTTCATTTGGAACTTTGCTTTGTTTCCTACCGTAAGTACCTGCAAAAACCAAGCCGTTAGTATTAGCAGCAATAGCAAATAATACAATACACACCAAAAAGAAAACACTGTAGTACTTTTGCCAGTTCACCATCTTTTTCCAGTAGTCAGATTGGTAAATATCAGTACTGAGAGGGGAGAAAACCCCAACCTTTGCTTTCCTACCTGCTCTTTTTCATCCCTCTGTCTTGTTTTCCTCCGAGGGATGTTTTAGGTCATTCTAACCAAATAACCATAAAGGGGTAGTTAATGCCAACAAAAACACAGTTGAAAAGAGGAAGTAGCAGGAGAAGACAGTAGGAGCAATGGAAAAGAGTAAGGTCGTTGTTAAAACCAAGTCCAGCTTCAGACTAGATTGGTGCAATGCCTTGCCTTTGTTTCTCTCTTCTTAACAAGACTGTTTTAATGTATCTGTAATGCTGATGGTTAACAAAGCCTGAAATCATGACCCATGCTTTCTGTGGAAGTGCTGGAGTTATGTTAACAGCTTTGAGTGCCTCGACCTGTTAAGTCATTGTCAGGTCTTTATGTCACTGACATAACAGGTCATTATGACACATCTGTTCCCTTATATGATAAAATGAATAAATAGTACAGCATTTCTTACTGTGATTTTACTTGCAAAGAGGAATACAGTAATCTTTTCAAAGTTTCTAGAAAAACTCTTATTTTAAATTCCAGTAGTACCTGCCACTTTCCTTGTTTTAACTTACAGGTCCACATCCTAGTACAAATTTGGGTTTGTGCAATTGTTTATGTGTATGGGTGCGCACAGGGTGTGCAGATACAGATAATTATCTTGGATGACTGTTAGTGCCTGCTTGCAAGTACATAAAAGCAGGCACAGTCATGGTCTGCTCAAAATTACACTGGAAGCAAGCGGCATCTTTCTGTTAAATTTATGCTGACTTCAGGCTTTGGATTAGGGCCTAAATTCCCAAGCAAAATGTAAGCACACGAGTCATATCTCTATTTAAAAAGGAAGCCCTAGATATATAATAAAAAATTTAGATGTTTAGTAGCTAGATCACCAGTCATTAGAAATGTCAGTTGCAATAATTTAAAATTTATTCATAGGGAGTTCACATCCGCAGACAACTCCAAAGGGGCATGCTTCCAATAAAAAGAAAACCTTGAAGGCCAGCTTCCCATTGTATTTGATTTTTTTCTTTACAGAACTTGACACATACTGGCCTGATTACACTTTTGCCCTAGCTTGACAAAAACTAGTTCTGACTTGATGTGATAAAATGAGAAGAAATTCTGATGTGACTTCGAAGCTACAAGTGAAATGTGCTGGGTCTTCCCCAGCAGAGTGGAGAGTTTCTTCTAGCTGCCAGGCTCCGACAATCTTCTGTAAGGAATGAATTCTCTTCTTTCCTGATTTTGTGATTGTGGCTTTAATATTAGAGATCAGCAGACTCGGGGGCATAGATAGCAAAGAGGCTGGAGTTGGTATGGTGACATATACCCGAGTATAAAGCAAATTGGGGAACATGAGAGAGCAGTGACTGGCTCTGCATATGTATCCCTCTAGGGCCGCATTCGTTAAGCCAAGCTCTGTAAGGTGAGGGAGATCGAAGGCTGTTACAGAACCTTTTCTGAGTACATGAAGCTTTTCTGACAGCAGTGTTACTTGGCTGGCAGGTTAAGAGGAGATGCAGCCATCTTCCCTGACCCTCCAGGTCTGAGCTTTCATGCAGGCGAACTGAATGCCTCTTACTTCTCAGTCTTTTACTTAGTGTTTCCTCCTACTCATGTACTTGTGGAAGAAGTAGTAATGAAATAATAGGAAAATTGTTCCATTCCCTCCTTCATATGGAAAAACAAGGGTAGGAAGGGCTTTTTCAATGTTTTATCTTTAGCTAATGAGATGAAGCCTCTTAAAAGAGATATTAAGATGAATGAAAGTAAGGGAAAGTTTCTGATACGTAGTGTTGACTCTAACTCCAAACTCTTAATGGAAGGAATTGAGCGTGTTTTCTTCTTTCTTCCCTATGTTTTTGTCTATTTAATCTTTTTCCCACCTACACGTCTTAGAGCTAGACATCATTCTGTATGTGGGTACACAGCAAGAAGGTCTAGAGTTTCAAAATATCTTCCATCCTCTTCAATTTATATGCAAACATATTCAGCAAGATAAATGACAATTGCTGCTTGTAGGCAATGTAAAAAAAAAAGTTGAATGATAGTTTCTGGTATTACACTTCTCAGTATGCAACCCATGTCTAGGCAACCCCTATGCACGTACAACCCGAACAAAGACAAGGAAAAGAAGCTTCTTGAGTGAGAACAAATGCTTTATTAATAATCACAGGCCATTATCCATCCAAGAAGGGGGGAAAAAAAGCCAATTAGTTTCCTCTGCCATAGACATAATTTGGTCCATTGAGCTTGTTGAAAAATGCTGATCTTTGGGCATAACAAGATGTTTCCAGAAGATAAACTAGGATCCAAACGTACAGCAAATTAACTGTTTAAGGCACCTTGCACTTAATGCAAAGGAAGAAAACAAAGTTAAAAATGAAGTAATGTCCCTCCTTTTTCTGTTAGATGCACAAAACAGTCTAGGGTAAAACCTTACGTTTAGGTCAAAGTAACCATTGAAATAATCTCTTTTGTATTCTTTGCGTGAAGACGGCATATTTTTAGCAGCTGTTCTACATACAGCTCGAGCAAATTATGAACTTGGTGCAGAAGCTGCTGTTAGTGTTTTGCAGCCTCTGCCTGTACTGAGTGGATCAGAAAGTGATCAAAAGTTGCCTGACCTCTAAGCAGATGAAATCCCTTAGACTAATACCCTAGTCTATTCTGTCTTTCATCAGTCTCTTCTAGTGGAGGCTCAGTGCCATACTGTGTTTGTTACCAGAATAAACTTAGATTTAGCTCAGAATCCTGTGTGAAGACATCCTAAAGTATATTCTTTAGTGGTACATTCTCTTGATTTCTAAAGAATACATCTAATTTCACAACTTTTGCTGTTACCATGTGTTGATAAGAGGTGAAGTGCAATTATCTGGATACCCTTATGGCGGTATTGTCACCTCAATTCTTTCTTAAACTGAGTAGCATAATAAATTTAAGAGCTGTAACTTACCAGAGTAGATGCAGATTGATATGGAAAAGTCAAATGTGCCTGTTTCCATGAACTGGGTGATTTATAGCTCATGGATTGTCAGCTTGTATGTGGTCAAGGTGGAAAAAAAGAGAAAACAAACCAAAACTAAAATGCAAATTTGCATGGTATGATTGCATCCCAGGGAGGATGCTGCAGCATGCATGGTGTAAAATATTTCTGTCACTGAACACTCTAGGAACAATATTTTTAGATGAATATATGCAAGCAGAAGAAATTCAAGTTTCTTGATTACCTTTGAAAATATTTGTTTTAAGTGATTAAAAAAAATCTTTAAAGCGTAAGTAAGCTTTGGAGTTCTTTTCTGCTAATGACACAGCCAGAAAAGAGCTGAAACAGCAAAATTCTATTGCTAAAGTTCAGATTGATTGTCACCATGTAACACTGTTTTATAGCCTCTCTGGAACGAACTAAATATCACCTTTTAATATATAGTTATAATTTAATATTCTAAGCTATGAAGGAAGGAAAGAAAGAAAACAAGTCTAACAGCCCTCTCTATTTCCAAAACTGACTTTATGAAATAGAGGGGGTTTTTAAGTTTACATTCTTTTTCAGCAGCCCTTTCTATCCAGACCCTAGCTTGTATGTTTGGATTAGGTTGAGTGCAATAAACTAACATTTGATTTTTGCTTGTAGTAGTGCAAACTGTGAAGAAAAAGATCAGGGATGTAAGTTTTTGTATCTGTTAGAATTTGTTGCCTTCCTGATGAAAAAGAGCAAATGAAACTGAAAGGGAGTAAAAAGTTTGAGGCCTCTTATTCAGAGACTGGGCTATTCCATCAGTAAAATAAAGTCTTAAAAGAGCTGTATTCTCAATTTGTACAGTTTGCATGGGTATGAAATAAATTTTCATAAATGAGAATTATGCTGGTTCAGATGGATCCAAGTCAGATTCCTCCAATATGGGATATTTTGAAGTATGCAGACACTTTTATGACATATCTTGGCACAGTCCTAAATGTGCTGTTGTACTTGAAAGTCAAAGAGTCTGTGGTTAAGTGTAGCTTAAATGTTAGATGTATGAAATGGGTCAAATCAGTGTGGTAGCTCTAACTTTGGCTCTATAGGTTGTGTTTCGGATGGTTCCCTAGGACTGCCGCTTGCCTTGCTGCAAGCCTGCGGGCATGGCCGGCCTTTGTCTCCAGCACGTGTGACCCACTGAGGCGGATGGATTGGGACGGTGATACATGTTGCACACAGCTTGTCCTCAGCAGCCTCAAGGCAGCTTCCAACCTGTTTGCTGAACAATTACCTGGGTAGAAATTCAGTGGGAAGTGGAACATCGTGTTCCAATCTGCTTTTTCAGATCAATCTAAAAAGCACCACGGTGCCTTCGGTAGACGGTTAAAATATGTGATCTACTCCTACTAGTATTCTTTCAGCCAGCTACTTCAGTCAAATGTTGGAATTAAACATTAATTCAATCTATAATGGCTTTTGCTTCAAACTGGGGTAATTTTAACTTCTGCTTACAAAACAAAATATTTTATGCCAAAGCTTATGCACATGAGTACCCTTAAAGTGAAAGCTTTTTCACACTTATGACTTAAAGTCACAATTTCTAGTCTTAAATTATAGTTAACAGTCAAGAAACATCCATTTTCCACTGTGCGGTGAGCTGGAATGTATGAGAAATGCACACTACAGAGCATGTTTTCTTGCTTACTTTCACTGGGATAAATAAGGAATAGCTCCATTCACATCAATTACCATTGCCTGGCACTTACAGAGGGTGAAGCTGATTGATAGGAACACTGAAATGCGTGTTGTGGGAGCAGAAGAACTGTTAAGGTGTAGGGGCTTCAGAATAGGACTCATCATAAAGTTGGAAAAAAACATAAACAACAAGACAACTTTGTTTAAACAAGAAGCTTAAAATAAACTATGGATGAACTCTAGACCAGAAGCAGTTAAACATTTTCCTTCTTTTATCTGCTTGCACTTTGGGAGATCAGGTGGAGTTACAGGTTCCAATAGTAAATCCATGACAGACAGAAATTCAAGAACCTTTTATTTCAATCACGTGATAACTGACATCTGACCTTCTATACAAATAAACTCAATATTAGCAAGGACATCCTGCCAGGAAAAAAAAAAACTGAGCTGTGACTGATTCGGATGTGGAGAAAAATATTTCAAAAGAGCAGATAAGTTATAGACATGCTAACTTCTGTTATCGCATTGCAATGCCTAGTATAGAGTAGCAGAGTAAATAAGAGCTACAGTTTTTAGTTAAAGGAAAGAGAATACTTTTGTTTGCTTTCTCTAGCAGGTTTGGATGAAAAGAGTTTCTTTTTTCCTTAAAAAGAAAAAGTGTGGGGATTATAGAGAAGTAATTTTTGTGTATTCCATAACACCTCCATTTCCTACCAACCTCTCTTCTACAATAGGGTCAATTATCATTCTCTCTTACCAGGAACAGGAAAAGGTCAAAAGTGAAATAAGAAAATACCATCTTTCCTAAGGGAACAGATTCATAATGTGGAAGGGAGCCTGTAATTTGGCAGCTGTAGCTTTGGGAGGCTAAAGTTTAGTACAGGAAGAAATTGGAATGTCTCTTGGATGGGGAAATAGTGGTCAACAGAGAATGCAGCTGACACGATTTCTCTGCGTAGAGCTGACATCGGGGTGCTTGCTACTGTCACTGAAGGCAGGCAAGCAAAGGCTCCGTTTTATGCTATTGTCAGTTCTGCTTTTTTCTCTCGCGTATCATGCTCAGAACTAATTGTGTTTACTGGGCTCCTGCAAAGCAGGTAGTGAACATTGTATAATTAACTGGGAACTTCCAGTTCCTCCTTTTTCTTCCGAGCAGCATATAAGACATTTCTTTCTATCTGTTTTCCTCTCTAACCAGATTTTGTGTTTGTATGCCCATAGCTATTGTTTTTTCTTATTTCTTGTTTTGCACCTCTGATACATTTTCAGTTAATGTCCAGGGTAGATGACTGAATTTTTATGCTTTTGAGGATGAGGCAATGTTACACTCGCATGCATGCAGCCACATTGTAATTTCAGTTAAGATAGCTGTTTTGGATTTTGGCTCACAACTAGCTCTCTTATTGCCATTACACATAGAGGCATTTGTGTTGAATAATACAAGTACTAGTTTATTAGAAGTAAGATGGGTAAAGAAGGACACAATAACAAAAGAATGAGAGAAGGAATAAAGATAAATCTAGACTAGACCTTAAAATACAACCTTATATGATAATTCTGTTCACACCCACAAGTTAAGGAGTTTATGTCCTTCTCTCTGCAGGGAGACCAGCTGCAGTCTGACAATGCAGTGGTAGCTCCTGCAGTGGGTGCAGGACGTATTGCTGTGATACCTGAACAAATCAGATCCTAAGTCTGTAGTTTTCACTGATTGCTGGGAATGTATATTGAAAGATTAAAAAGGGAAAAGGGAAATAGAATCAATAAAAGTCATCTTGTGTGCTTAGTTCAGTTGTAGAATTTGTGTTTTGGACCTTTGTATGGATTATAAACATAGGTCTATAACGTAGAACAAGATTATCTATTTTCTCATCTAATGTTGGTTTCTGAGTCTTGAACTGGGTCAAACAACTGAGAATGTAAACTGTCTCAGATATAATTGATGAAAGCTTGACTGAAGAAGCAGCATCCACTTGCTGCAAATAATTTCTTGTCCGTCAAGTCCATTGGCCTTCTTTTGTTCCTTAAGGTAACTTCAGCCAGAAGGGTCATTATTGTCACTAGAGCAGAATTTGTATTATGCTTATAAGCCAAGGAAAGGGAATTGTCCTTATAGTGGCACCAAGAGCTTTTATTCTAATTTTTTAATTTCAACTGTCAGATCTTTCAAACTTTTTTTCTTCCCTTGGGGATTGTATGTTTGTTTCAGGCCTTTTTTAACGTACTTTTTTACAGCTCGTTGTTTGGTGTGTGTGCTGAAGTTGATTATTTAATGTTATCCTTTTTTTATTACTGTGGGTACTTTAGTTATTGTTTGTCTGTTGGATATACCTAAAAGATGTAATCAGAATTAATATCTACTAGGATACGTAAGTGGACAAATACTTAGAAAAGGCTATTCAGGCTACAAAGAACTTAAGGTCTCAAATGAGACAAAAGGAATAAGAAAGAAAATCAAAGAGCAGACATACTGTTTCCTGGAAGGGCAAATGGTCTGTACAGCACTGTTGCCTTGACTTAATTGCTTTAAGTGAGGAGGATCATGTGTGACATAGTTGCCCAGTGTCATCATGCCCAGAAAAATTAGTGAACTCTCCCCACGGCCAACCATTTTACAACTGTCCTTAATCATGGATAAACCATTACTAATTAGACCACACTTCCTCTTGCAGTGCTGATTTTGTTAATAAAATAATCAACGTAATACTGTATTATGTACTTGCCTCTGGGTTTTTTACTTGTATATGCTGTCCTTTTCCCTGTACCTGTTGAAAACTGTTTAGTATGATTTTATCTGTATTTGTAGGGTATTCTGTGTTAGAGAATAGGGATTTCTTACAAGTGAGAAATAAAATTAGTTTGTGTTTTATTTTAATGCATAGCCTAACCTGACATTTGTCTATACTTTTGTCACCATTCAAGGCTGGGCCAGTTCTTAAACTGGCCAAACCAGGACACTTTGAAATTAGAGCTACTTTGTCTAGAGCAAAACTGTTATTCCATGTTCTTGAATTTTTTGGTTGTGTTTTTTTGAGTGGAAAGAAATTGCACTCCTATGTAGTCTAAGTAGTAGTGGCTAAAAATTTTGATTTGCACCTAAAGCAGGATCTTTTTCTTGTGATAAATAAGTGTCCACCAAATACTTAGTGTTCTGTCCTTTCTGCCAGTTTCACCAGTGAGAATAGAATGCAGATAGGAACATAGGAGAACTCCACCTCCACCACTTTCTGTGTGACCTTTGTAATTCATAATTGTCACCTGTAAGGATGCTTAGGACTTGGGCTTCTGTGTAGCTTATACTTTGTGGCTATATATGCTTACTAACTAAACAGAACAGTAATGATGGACTTAAGGACACAGGAGAAAATCTGAAGCATGGCAGACTGAAAGTAATTAAAATATTCACCCTTCATTTGTTCTTCATAATTTGTCTTGCCATGCTTGATAATTATGGGGGAGATCAAAAGCTTGCTTGTTCTCAGCCAATCTCCCTTTCGTACTTGATCCCTACAGTGAAGTAGCACTGCTGAATTTGTGGTATCAAATTCATTTCCGTAGCAGCACAGATTTTTGCTGTGGCATCACATAAGTAAAAAGACTTTGACTTCACTGTGGGGTTAAGCTTCTCTAAAGGCAGAAGGAAGAGAAAATAAAACCTCCTTATGGAGAAAAAACAACTGCAAAAGCAATGCATGTGATGGCTTGATCCAACAACTCTAAGTCCTGGGAGTATTCTCTTTATTTTAAGTCAGTGAGGCTGCTCAGTAGGGATTTCTTTCATATTAAGAACTAAAGGGTAGGTCCCACAGTGCTATCAAGTTTGTGTTTTTCCCTCCTGAAATGCTGTCTTTTCCAAGATTTAATTTAGCAGGAAAATTCTTCCTTAAAGCATATATATGTTTCACATACAAAGCCAGTATGTGTGTGGATGCTCTTTCTGATCACATCCTAAAAAACACAACATACAATATCTGGCAGCATACCCATGAAAGAGTGCTAGACCTATGCACATTAAAAAAACCCCAGCAATGGTGGTATGTTTTCTTCTCTGGCTGGTACCATCGTGATGACAAAGTGTGTGTTGAGAGAAATCTAAACCACCACCAGGAAGAGAGGCAGGAAATGAAACCACTGTAACGAGAACTGTTGCCTGCTGTTCTGCTCAGAAATGAAAGACACTTTGACGATGGGCGCAGTGGACTACTGTTGGTCAGTCTCCTGGAAAATAGAATTATGCATAGCTGGTAAACTCTGATAAAATAAAGACCAAAGTCAGTCAGTGACAGGCAAATACAAATTGTAGTCTAAAGATTAGCAGGCTCAATTTTAAACTTTACAATGCTTAAAATTCTTCTACTGCTGTTTCTAAATGCACTAGTTTAGCAGTGCATGAATGTGGGGTTTTTTTCCATGCAGGGAGGGAACGTCCTTCTAATCCTTCTACTTAGAATCCGATTCAATGCAAAGTCATTGTAATTATAACACCTAAAGCTAGTCTAAAGCTATATTGAATCAGAAATATAATTTTTTAATTATTGTTATTTTTGAACTATACTTTAGTCTTTCATATTAAAAGTGGATTCTCAGGACAACCAGGTAGAAGAATGAGTGTTAAGGACAGATAAAAGGTGTAGAAGTAAAATGGTCCTTTCCTGCCCCCTGCTTCCTCTCTCAAATTCCTACATCTAATTAGGACAAGAATGTATTTGACAGTGAAAATGGATGGTACAAGGATGAGGGAATTAAGACACCTAGAACTGTTTTTAACAGTTTGAACAATTCTTCCATTTATAAGATAATATTTTTGGGCTGAAAAGTTTGTTTCAGAATTAAAATGTGATATGCCTGTGCAGAACATAGGTCTGCCTCTTTTTAGCCTTAAGAAAGGATCACTTTGCCTTTAAGCAGAAATGTTTTACTGTTTTAATTTAGATAAACAGGAACATAAAAGTGAACAAGATTCTTGTTCTGTGAAATGTAACATAGAGCCAGATTATAAAATGAGAAGCCTTTATACCTTGTGAAAAGTCATGGATGGCAACCATGCTAGGAAACTTTAAAAGGAAAATGATACAAATCTGCTTTATGAAGCACTTTGCACCATATAGATGGAAAACAGTATGCAAGAGACGTGAACTCTGTTTCTCTAGCTGGCTCCCTCTTTGAGTTGCCCTACAATGTTAGTATCTGACAGATGGCATGGAAAAGACCAAGGCCATGACCCGGTGTCACACAGCAGACTTAATTAACGTTTCTTTCTTCTTATCCATTCCTTTCCCAGACTCCCAACGGGGCATTTAATGGCATGAAAGGGTAAAATCTAAGCATGCATATGGAAGAAAGTCCAATATTTTTAGTAATCTGTCTTTGTTACGGAACCACAAATGGAAATAAATGGAGTGTAATTCACAAAACTAAGGAAAGTTGCTTCAACATTGTTACCATGATGGATCATTTACTAAAGAAGACAAATTCATCACTCTTACACTTGGATTACCAATTTTAGAAACACTTTATTATATTTCTCGATTGCTGTTTAGTGTACTCATACAAAGATCACGTATATCATGATGATTTAGATTTTGCAGTTGCCCAGTATGAGCATTATCACCAACTCTGCAAGATAGAGAAGAAAACAAAGTTCGTAACAGACTTGATTTTACATGCTGTGACCTAACCATAGTAATTTTATCTGAAAAACAGAAAAACGGATATCCAAATGCTGTATTTCATTTCACTAGAGTTTGTATACAAGAAACCATGCCTGTTTGTTGTACACAAGAGACCACCAAGCCTGAAAATGGGAAATTAGCCTGGGTTTCTGAAGGACCAGAATTCTAAATGAAACAAGTTCAGGTTGGGGACAAACCTCTCCCATTGTACAATTGTGGTTTAAGCCAGAAAGATGTGATTGGAATGGAGAACGGTTGAGGCATGTGAGTAGTGTCACTTGGGAGTCACAAGGCCAGTCAAATGGCAGATGATCTTGATGACTCAGATTGAGGTGGCCAGGAGTGAGTGTACTTCTGCTTAATAAATCAGGTTCATTTAATGTGTTCATTGAACAATTTTTTAGTTTTATTTTTTCATGATAGAATTGTGCCTGTATTTGTATGAATGCATTGCTAGCATGGAAAGAGGCCTTAGTAATGCAAGATAGATACGAGTTAGGACGGTAGGTTAGAAATCACACACAGAAGGAATATGCTAGTAGACAGGCAAGTAATGATAGGATAGGGGAAAAGACCAAACCAGATTTGTGTTTATCCGACACAGTTTCTGGGAACAGACTTAGTTTAGACTGTGTTTCTTTTCCCTTTGCTTTTCCTCCAAGTATTTTCTTGACCACAGATCATGTCAGGACCTAGTTGCAGAAATATTTTTATGATTACACAAGCCCCATGGTGTAATTACAAGTTTCAATCTCTGGTTTCTATTCTTGATGTTTTGTCAAGTTTCATGTTTCTAAAATCAGGTGGTTAACCTTCGTGGAGATGCTTCTGTACAGACCAAGTATGTGGAGTGATCTTATTACCTATAGTAATGTATTTCTAGAGATATGTATCTTTTATTCAGCAGTTAGGTAGATGCTGATTTCTCTATTTCCATTTACATCCTAAGTACAAAAAAACCTCTTAGGTGGATTTCCAGATTTAGTCTGGAAACTCTTCTGGGATTCTTTGCATTCTAGCCTTGCTTTTACAGGCTTCTATTTCCTAGACAGGTGAGGTTACATAGTGATCTTCATCTGTGTGCCACCCCCATCTATGCTGTGTTAGAAACCTCAAAGTGCCTTTGATTTGCTGATCGGTAATGATCTCTGTCTTGCTTTCCTTGTCCTCAGTGCTATTTTATTTCTTTTCAATGACGAAGTATCCAAGGATGTGTTTAACTGATTTAGTCTGCAGTCTGCGTGGGGAGGTTGAAAAAGCAAATGCTTCATGAGCATAATATTGCTGCAGAAACAATTTTTCTTTCTAAAAGTATGTCTTAGTAGAAATTAAAATGCTTGAGCAAGAAATTAATACAATTTCAAATTGAAATGCAGACTACAAGGTTTAATCTGTATGTAATCTATGAAGAACCAAATCTCACACTCACAAGTTAGAAGGATTCCATGAGGGTTCAATTGGTCAGTGTTAGTGTTGTGTTGTATAGCAACCTGAGCTGGGTATGGCAAATACTTTGCAGATTTTTGAAAATAAAAATGTGCCAGTCACTCAGCTGGAATATGAATTATCTTTCATATTTGCAGTTGTCTGCTGTAGGGCCACCTCAGAGTACTAAACTATTCATTTCTCTAAAATGTAATTGTATAAATTCAGATTTATGTGCAAGGATGGCTCATTCATTTACACTTAAAAATTTGTATTCAGTAAGGACAAACAGTTGAGCTACAGAGCAGAAGTTAGAATCAAAGTATGTGTGTTAGAATGGATTGTGGTGATGCTTTTGCAAGGGCTTTCTAGCTCTGACTTCAAAAAAACCAAGACAGGATTTAAAAGAATCAATAGTCTTAGGTAAGAAGATATGGCTGTCTGTTTAAAGACACATAAACAAGCACTGCAGAGTTTTCACCTGCCTGTTAGCAAGAAAAGAAGATAAATAAAGCAAATAATAAAAAAATTCCTAAAATGAGATCCAGTGCCGATTCCCATTATGCTTCCTAATGATGCTCATTACAATCCTAACTACATTTTAATGCTGAAATCTAATGCCTCCATTCATCATTTGAATGAAATACAAATGCTGACAATTGACAAACTTAATAAAAGACTTCACAGGACTTAAAACTGACTGTGCATATTTATCAGAAAGGACATAGCTATGGTGGTTGCAGTTCTCAAATACCTCTCTGGGCAAAAAATGAAAACAAGACAAAAATCCCCAAACTGAAGAGGGGGGAGAAAAAGTGTCAACCAGTGAACACAACAATCAGTATTTACAGACTACTTGAGGATAGGTTCTTTTGCTCCCATTTTTTGCTCATAAAGCTGCCTTTTTTGCAAGAAAATACCAAATATAGGGAAAGTAGAGATGGAGGAGAGAAAAACATTTCTGAGTGATTTTGATAGATAAATTTGAGATTATGAATGTTGCTAGCAGTTACGAAAATTATAATCTTTCACATTTATCTGTCCCATTCAAAGGCATCAGCAAATTATTAATATGCCTACCCAGTTAACTTCACAAAATTATCAGTTGTCAGTGTACACCTACATCTTATGATACATAGTACGTCTATAAAATTATGCTGCAAACTGATCTTAAAGGGAGCAACAATTGAAATTAATTTCTTTTCTCACACTCTTTGGTTCCAAAGTTTGAAATGCAAACAACCCAAGTGTTTTATTTTGTCGTTATTATGCTTTTCTACTTTTTCTTGTTCTTTCACATAATAAAATCTCAATAAATGTGAAGATCTGTGATAATACTGAATGATAGATCTCGGTAAGTTCTTTAGTGCATGGGGAATTTTATCCCGACGGTGACAAAGCTGAATCCTGTTATGTTTGAAGTCTAATTCTCAGTTGTCCTATATATAATCCAACCCTAAAGTAGAAACTATAGGGATAAGTTTTGTAAAGTTGCTGTTACACTGGATGCAAATATATTAATTCTGTCCTTGTAAAGACAAATGCTAATATAAACCTTCCATTAGATACTTTAGCAGACTTCATAGACGTCTTTCAGTATCACTGAAATAGTAGTACTGGTTTTCTGACGCTAACGTCTGGCCATGCTGAAAATTGTATCAAGTCTCTCTTCTGCCATGTTGATTCTTCTCTGGTATCCATGGTCTAGTTGATTACACTTATTGTATCGGAAATATATTTTTCCTTTCCACTATTTTCTATTTAAATATTTTTCTCTTTATTTTCTCCTTTGCTCTTTTAACTTTTACTCCTTCTCTTCACTTTCTTTTTACTTCTTTGCATTCTCCACTTGCCTATCTCCCTCCTGCACTTTGGCTTTTAAATAAAATTCTCATGTCCAAGTTGCCATGACCCCAAAATGCAGAAATATCCTTAATCAAACCTTTCACAGTTCTTTCAGTAGGACAATACTCTGTTTGACGGATTGATGGGGAGGAAGATAGGGGTTGTATGTCCCTGTGCAGACAGGGAAGGCTTGTAGAACTCGGTAAGCATAGTGCATATACACACATACCATTGGTTCTATAGAATGTGTGTGTGCGATTCTCTTGGAAGAATTTCTGAAGACAGATACCAAATTATATATACTCTTAAAACATTTAGGTTTAGTCTTCTGTTAAAACTATTTCATTATGAAATGAATTTTAAAGCTCACCTCTCTGCTTAATGCTTGTCACTTTCCTTTTGCAATGCTTTTTGTTCCAAAATCAATTAATTTTTCCCATTTGATGCTACTCTGCACTTCAATTTGTAGTCTGTTAGCGGAAATAGTCACCATTACTTTTAACCAAATCACTTACTGTGTAGTAGGTTTAAGTCTATCTTGACTCAAAAAAAGGTATGAAGTAATGTAGTAAATGAAGACTAATTAAGGCTAAGAAAATACCAAAGAAATTTATTTCCTATTCTGATACATAGTTGTGGGCCAACATAAAGAAATATTGGAAAGCTGTATAGAAATATTGCTGTAATGGAGATTTAGAACTTTTAGCCAGACTATTTCTGTGTCTGAAAAGGGAAGTCCTGAATGATAAAATAAAAAATAAGAAGTGTAAATGGAATAAATCCTCCTACCTGCCTTTCTTCAGACATGGCACATGCAAAGAACTATGTTTTTTTTCCTGTTACAGGTTTGTATATAATATTAATCTCCTTCAAAAGTAACTGCTGAAAAATTCTACCTATAACTATGGGTATATGCTCATATCTGCCTAATTTATCTACTTTCTCCTCTTCAATTACTTGCAAAATCTGGGTTGAAAGTGCTGTCATAATCCATTTATCTAGACACATTTAGTCAAGTGATATATTTGGACTTCAAGTAAATGTACTGAATGTGATTGTGTGATCTTGCCCTATGACGGTGTTCTGCAGAGTTGTGAAAAGGAGTAGAAGGCAGCTATAACTTTTGGGTTTTGGTAATAGTAGCAACTGTTGACAACAGGTGTAGTTTTAGAGCTGTACTTACATTGGAGTGGAAATCTGAAAATACTCTGTTAATCACTTTCTCTTGTAAACGGTTTCACATAAGAAATAATAATATTCTTGTTTGCTTGCAGACATGGGACACAGATCTATTTAGAGATTTATGATCTTTGAAAAAAATGGAAGTGGGTGAATTTTGGCTTTTTTGCTGGATATCCAAATACTCAGAAACTGGTAAATCTGACTGTTTTCTTCCCAACCAGGATTTGATATACCCCCTAACTTTTGTGTTACAGCAGATTACAAATGGCATATTGTGGCTATGTATGAATCTTAGCATTCTTGGGAGTTTCCCTTCTGATCAGAGGATCATTAATATTTGAAAAGAATAATAATGCTAAATATTGATGGCATAGCAGGAAAAGAAAGAACTGAATGGTTCATGAAAGCTGGCTACTCCCTGCTAGAGGTAGTCTCTGACAAGGTGTGACTGCTGCAGCCCTACTTGTCGGGGGATGTAGATGAAAGACAAACCTTCCTGTGGCAATATCAGTGTATCAGCTTTCATGTACCCCCCAAAAAAGTTAACTTGAAATCTAAACACTGGTACAATTAAAATCAGACACACGTATGCATGTGAATGTACACACACATGCATGTATCTGTATGGAAGATGTTATTCAAGTTAGCTGGTGCTAAGGAAATGTACAGGAACACGATTCTAACAGAAGAATTGTTTCTAGGTCTCATGTTATAAAAACCAAAACTGCACAGCAAACCAGTCTTACACTTCAAGTCAATAAATGTCAAGATCTTTAAAAATGAATTCCTAATAATAAAACAACTCTCAGATTCTTCTCGATCCTTTCTATGTGCTCTTACTTGTAAGTCAGAGTGATTGATACTCAAGTTATTTCCCGAAATGTAAATGATTCGGGTAATTCCATTATGAAAGATATGAAACTGTAAATTTCTTATGAAGTAAAAATTACAGTGCAGTCTGTCTGGAGAGCCATTTCACAGCCTCACCAAGAAAAAAAAAAAGATAAGAATATACAGCATGTGGTCTACAGGCTTGCGCTTGCTCAAGTGATGCCAGTCACAGTTGATTGAAAGCCAGTGTTTCACATTTGCTATAGATTCTAGATTATCTGCTTGTCCAAATTGCTCCCAGCTCTTTAAGAATTTGGAGGGTTTTCTTCTGTACCTTGCGATGGATTTGGTGAGAATGCATTCAGTCCAAGTGTTGCTCAGAAGGCTTTTGATGAGCACGATGAGTGACTGTTTTTCATTTGGTTTCTTTCCTGTTAGAATACTTTGGGTCAGAACTCCTGATCCCCTTACAGTGGTGGTTTACTAGTGGGTATTGTGCTCCACAGAATTACAACTGGAAGATACTGTTTCACTTCTGGCTCTTAGAACTTCCTTTCATATGTCTTGTCTTCAATGGGAGCCAAGTTATATTATCTGTATAAAGGTGGTTCTTCAGACATGATTGCAGAAATCCATTGTGGTGTTCTGTGATCCAGAAGCAGATTTTGTAATGATGTAACTGCCCTTTAAATAGATACATTTGTCCATTAGAAGGCAATCCTTTCAGTGGGAGAGATGCAAAACATGTTCTTTGTCTGATAGAAAGTGAAAGGGAGGAGGGAGAAAACCCAAGTGTCAGAGGGGAGAAAAAGGGTTAAGAGGAATTAGATATGGTTATCAATAACTTAATGCAATTGATTATTGGATACTGTTTCCCATCTCCTTGACCAACAGAGAAAGATACCCAGAACGAATCGCTTTATTTCATATTTGCTAAATGATGGTCAGGCTTGATGGTATTTTACGTTGCTCTGCACAGAAGCACCAGCACCTTGCTCTCTATAGCTTTACTTTGCACTTTGCTAGAGGAAAGTATATGTAATTAGGGGAGGCGTGAGGTCTGGTTGAGATGGGCCATACCATAATGTGCTTCAGAAGAGATGAGAATGGCAATTCCCAGTGGAATATCAAAGACATGCTTGTGGATGAAGGTAACAATTTTGATTTTCATTGATTTCCCAAGAAAGCTTTCAGGTTTTCCTTGTAAGAGCAGGATATGCAACACAAAGGAGGAGACCCTACTGTTACGGAGAATGTTGAATCTAGTGCTAAGAATTAGCCAGTTGGTTGTTGTGAGCTGCTGCTTTTACTCTCTGGACAGATTTGATTGTGGTTTTCATTTTCGATTTGTTAGCAAGTTTATATTGTGATGGGAGAGATTGTTTAGGTTTATGGTTGTTTATATCCTTTGCCTAATTCCCTTCCAGGTTTTAGGGAAATCTGTAATGTGAGACCTGATACCGTACTCAGCATGTGCCCTCTCACAGAGCTGTCTCTGAATTTACTGCAGATTTGCAGTTCATTCTCACTGCATTAATTTTGTTTTGTTGCTATGGTCTTGTGCTTTCTTAAAACGTAAAGCTTTCTGAGATAAACTTTTCCTTTTAATAAATGCTAGTGAGCTGAACTTTGGGGATGTGGTACTTAAAGCAGAATGAGATTTAGCCATATAGCTTTGTTTATCTTCTCTATTTATTTACTAAGACATGGTGCAAGCTTTTTCTGTTAATTGGATATCTACCAATCCAATAAAGATAGATCAGAGTTCCCTTGTGTTTTCTCAAACCTGCTTTTAAGTACTTAAATATGACTCTTGAGTCCAATCTTTCATTATCCTACTCAAACTCATTCTTGTAAACCAGGCATGTTAAGCCCAGTTTGTGGACAAGTTATTTCTTGTCTTCACGACTCTTACCAGATGTAATTTGCAGAACCTCAGTTATGAGATGATTAATAATCATCTCTATTTTTAAAAGCTATGATATAGGCATTATTAAACTTGTTCTTTAACCTAGACAACAAGAAAATAGTGTTTTCTTTGAGATGATTAATAATCATCTCTATTTTTAAAAGCTATGATATAGGCATTATTAAACTTGTTCTTTAACACTATTTTCTTGTTGTCTAGGTTTTCTTTCTCTTTGTGGTATTCATTATCTGATACAAGTATGGAAAACAGTCATATTTTTTCTTTCTTCTAAGAAGGCTGAACAAATAAAGCTCACACTTCATTGTCTTGATGTCTTTTAGCAGCAGTAGGTCAGGTCTGCCTAGGAGACTGAACTGAAGCAGATTTCAGTAGGAGTTTGGCCCACCTATAGAGCACAAAGTCAAGCCTAATTTTGTCTGTGTCCTAAAGCCTGCGGTAGCAGAGCACCATCAATAAATTAAGTTACTTTAAGAGCTGTTCAAAGCATAGTTTACACTGCGGTTCCTCTGACACATTTCATGATGCATTGATTTGGAAAAAAAAAACCACACAGAATGTAAAGTCAAAATTGAAGATATGAAGACTTGAGAGTTAACATCTTTGTAAAATACTAAATATCAGTAAAAAGTTTTTTCCCTTCTAGAGAGAGAAACTTAAGGAAACCAAGTGTTCAGAAAACCTTAACAGTTAGCAAAGATTCCTTGTTATTTGAGTTGGTTCACCAAGGTGTGTTCTTTTTGTTCATCAAAACTAATGATACGCTGCCAATGGTCAACAGCCATTTGCCTAGGGTTTGTAATGTGGAGACCTATCTTCCTCAACTGAAATTTAGAAGTGTAAAACTAAGTGAAGCACATGCATGAAAGTAATCTCTCTCGTATTTTGTCAGTTGCATTTGTGAATGTGTGCTCAAGGTTTGCTATTAAGGTGAGTGATACTTAATTGGATTAATCTGCCTGCCAATACCAACAGCATTTCTTCAAGATTCTTCTGAAAGTCTATTTTTGATAATGGTGACAGGTTGATATTTTTTTGTGATGTTTTCTGATCTAGTTACTGATATGGTTCATAAAACACATCTTGATAGCCTGCTGAGTTGGTGCCTAATTAGAAAATTTTGACTTTAATTCCCATATTAGATACTGATGATCAAAAGTCGGTCAAAGTTGTTGTTCCAGATGTTCAGAATTTATCTTTATTGAACATGAATAGTGAACTTGCTCTGCTGAGTTACATACTGAAGTATTTTTCTTAGAAAATGAACTTCAGTAGATGAAGAGAAGTCTCTCTTTGCAGCAAAGCAAGCAGCTCTACCTTCACATACTGATATATGTCATTTATTCCTGAAGAATACTCTTTTGCACGAATGGGCAGTACATCTAGCACTCGATACATTTTTTCAAATACAGGGAGAAAAATATCTAACATTCGTGGTTATTCATCTGCATTATTTTGCTTTTTGTATATAAGAAAGGTTCTTTGTTTTGTGATTTTTACTTCTGAGGATATTAAACTTTGAGCAAGTGCTCCTGTAACTCAGCTTTAATAAATTACGCATTAATAAAAAGGAGTGACATGTTAATAAAAGTATGTCATCTTATGAACAAATTTGAAAACAATGCAAAGTTCTATCATGTCATCTTTTAAATGTGGTCAGTACACTATTGAGTACAAAAATTATCTTTGTTCTTGGTTATGTTCACTGTGGCTGTAAAAGAGCAGCTTCTAAGGTGGGTACGTTGTAGTACCTGACGGCTGGTTTTGGGTGATTAGTATCAATCACTAGAAAAAACACAGGAAATGTCAGAGACAAAGACTATCTAATACAGTGACAAGTACCGTATTTTTTCTTTGCTTTATCTAACAGCGGAACATAACATTTTACAGAGTATTTGTATTGTTTGGATCTTGCTCTATAAATTGGATATATGAAATTCAAAATAATACTGAGAACTTTGCCAGAATTGGTTGATAGTGGTTGAAATGAATTTTTGTCAGCTCTGAAAGCAGATATCTGCTTTCAATGTTTAAGTCTGCCATACTGTAGAGCTGATTTCTTGGGCTGAGAGAATGATCTAAATTGTGAATGCTTTTGGTTTCTTCCGCACCAGCAGCAAGGAGGGAGGAAAATGTTGATTCCATAATTACCAATAGTCAAGTTGTATTTATTAGTGTCGAACGCTTGAGAAAAATGCCATACTCATTTATTGTGTTAGCTGGGCCTGACTGGGACTCTTGGCTTCTTAACTGATTTCTAACACTTTTCTGTGTTCTTATTTGTGTGTGAGTTCCTGAAGAGGGAGTGCTCCCTTGGAGGTTACCAGAGCTTGCTACCAGCTGCAGTGCTCTTCTGATGAGTTTCTGTGCTAGAAATACTAAGATGTGTACCAGTATCTTTAAAACAGGAAAACACAAGGACAGAATGCAGCCCTTACTCAGGAATTAAGATTTATAAATTTTAGTTCTTGAATTTAAAGACAGACACTTACTGAAATTGAATTTTTAAAAAAGACTGGCTTTTTTGTTCCATGTCTGACTTGCCTCTTACAGCAATTCATCATAATCTATGTAGACTCTGCACCTTTTTCTGTATTGTCATCACATTCTCTGTTGACATTTCATAAAGACCACTATTTTTCACAAACTATCAGTGCTCACATCAGTCTATTTAAATAGATTGTATGTCCTTTGGTCTTTGTGTTCCCTCTTACTGCAGAAAAATAACTCTGCCTATAAGAACTGTAACAGACTTGTTCTTACAAGTATCTTTTAGGCTATAGCTTAGCTATGCTCTGGAAAATGTTTCTCAAACTGTGGATTGGGTTGGACACTGACTTAAAAAGCCTATTTTTGTGGTTCACGTACTGAAGCAGATCCATTTGGTCTGTGAGTTCAGGACAATCGACTATGGTTCTATCACTATTTAATCAACTAATTATCAATTGAAACTTGATTATGTTAAGATTCTTACATTGCAAGCTTACTTGTGAGTAGACCCTTGCATTCCAATGGAGTCCCTTTGATTTCTGTGTGGGAATGTTCGTGCACATCCTGATTTTGCTGTATGGCAAAGTTTCCAGAGTGGGAATTAGAATAGTTGGGTAAGAAAAGAAAATTCAAACAATATTTGAGTCAGCTTACTCTTTTCTTTGAGACTCTTCATTGATTGTCTACTATGGACTTTATGTATTTGTTTTCAGTGTTGCTGTCTGTTTCCTTCCTGTGAAGACTGTGAGTCATAGAGGAGTAAATAAGCATTTGTACTCTTTCCTAAATCTGAAGTGATCATAAATCAAAACCGCTTTGCTACGTGCTTTTGTTTCTTTGATTATATTCATAATTTTTATAACCTTGATGAAGAAATTCTTTTCTTCAAATAAACAAAATTCATCCTTACATTAAAAAGTACATGTAGTTATCCAGTACCACCTTTTCCTGTTTTTAGTGGATATATGTAATACATTTTTCTAAGTCTTTTACTTCAAATCCTTGCCCTTGATAAGCAGAGTGTATACTTACCTTGCATAATGTAATTTTTTTTACTCCTTTACCTCTCCTCTTTCTCCTCCACCCGAAAATTCCACAGCATCCTTTGATTCCTGTACACTACACATTTTTCACCATATAGACAGAAAATGGGGGGAAAAACATGCTTAATATTTAGCTACTTCAATTTGTTCCAGTTCTCATAATATTTGTTAGTGACTTTTTCTGGATGGTAGATGGGTTTATACATAATCATTTTTTAAGGAGAATCTCCATGTTTTGAACTTTTAAAAATCCATTTAATATTTTAAAGTTCAATTTCTAAGTCAACTCACTATTTGTAAAGCAGTTCAATTTTGAAATAGGTTCAACATTCAAACCTCTGCACATTGGTTCCACTTCAGTGTGCCACAGAGACCTAATCCTCACAAAAATGCTATTTGATCCCAGGAAAAAAGATAGATAATGGATTGACCCTCTACATGAAACCATAAAACAGAGTTCTGGGTTGCTGCCATTCAAACGAATAGAAACCGGCAGCAATTCTAACACCTTTCCAGTTTCAATTTTATTGCATCTGCAGGCATCATGCTGGAATGGTAAACATTTTAATGGTCAGACTCTGTCCACTTATACCATTACTATTTCCCTATTATCTCCTATTTTTTGTGTGAGACAGAAACGAAAAGGTGACAGATTGCTGTGAATGAAATGGAGATGCCATTTGCATTCATTTCAGTTGAAGCAAATCCTCTTCTTTCCCATTTCCTTGTTGTCCTTCAGAGAGATCTCTTACAGCTTCTGAAAATCCATGAGCCAGCCACTATGTTTGGGTAATGCAGCTGAAACCCCATGCATCAGTCTATCATCAATGTGATAATGCTAAACCTCTTTTTATAAAAGGAGTCCATCATTTCTCTTTAAATCTGATTCAGATTATTAGAAAGATTTCAGCTACACATGATCTGAAAAGCTTTTTAATTTTTTTAAAAATAAGGTTGTGTCTCTAAAGAACCCAGAGCACAGAAAACCCATGTAAAAACTGATCAGCTTATATACTTCTACCTTTTTATTTAAAATAAGCTTAACTGAGACACTGTCCTGGGTTCTCCTTATTCAAAGATGCACTTGCATATTTCCATTTCTTTGGCTAAGACACAAATTGTGGGTGCCAAATCGTCTTGAAACTTAAGCATGCAGTATACATTCTTAACGTATTCCTTCTCAATGCTGGGTTTTTACATTCCCCTTACTGGGTTTTCTGCCTCCCATACTAGGATGTCTCTCTCTGCTCCTGCTTGCCTCTGAGATTTGTGGAAGTAAGCAGTTTCTTTAAAAACAGAGTCATCAGTTAAGAAAACAAGAGTGTTTGGAGTAAATTGTTATACCTGAGAATTTCTTGTCCAGTGATACCTTCTTAGCTGCTATGGAAGAGACCTCAGGCTGCCAGTGAAGGAGAAATACCAAGAGAGGACTACAGTGGGTGCATTATAATGTTGGGTGCATAATCTCAAGAGCTGGTGAATTAAACTGAGGAGTTCGTTTTTGCATTTAAAGTAGTTAGGACTTTTAGACTTGGATGATTATTGGGGAAAAACAAAATGGTTTTCAGCTCAATACTCTTCATTGCCTGAAATACGTACCACCTGAAATGACTTGTTACCAGAGGGTGTGAAATGAGAGTGTGTGTATGTGAGCAAGTTGGGGAATGCTATAACTACAACTATGGGCCTGCTTTGTGATGCTAATTCATGACAAAACCAAAAGATGCTGCTAATTCCAATATGCAAAGAGTAACTGAGGAAGAATTCTGCTGTGCTCTCTTTCTTCCTGTGGTCTTGTGGAGGTGGTTAGAGTTAATAGCAATTTCTTCTGTACCATGCATACATAAGCACACAAAAAATACTACTACTCAGAAAAAGTTCTATAGAACCATAAAATTAATTAAGTTCCAGTAAAAAAAGCAATCCCAGAAGGAGGCATCTGAATTGCCACAGACCAGTAGTTCATACATTTTTCATGTTAACGTGTTTTGACAAATACACATTTTCTGACAAAAAGTTTAAAAAAATTTCCAGGCAGCTTTATGAGACTATAGTGTGTGCTCCTCTCCGAACACATCGTTGTTCCTACCTCTGTGATCTCGAAAGGGCCAGCACCACCACCACTATGGGCCTGAGGAGCCAGGACAGACTTCTCTGATCTCACAGAGAGACCAGCAATCCTGTAGAGCAAAGATTTAATCGTGAAAAGAGGTAAATTAGAGAGGCATCTGTGCAGTTTTTCAGAAATATTCTGGGTGATGCTCTTAGCTGTATGACTTAGTTTTAGGTAGCCCTGCAAGGAACAGCTAGTTGGATTTGATCCTCATGGGTCCCTTCCAACTTGAAATGTTCTATGATTCTATGACTCTCTTCTCATCCTTGCCTGAGACTCCTGGTCTGGTTAGGTGTTGGGCATCCCCTGCCTCCCCTCACGTCCCTGGTCCAAGCCTCCTGTTCATGGGACCTCAGGCATGTGGGGACCACAGGAAGGAGGGGGACGGTACATGTCCTGGGCCCGTACCTATACAGAAATGGTGTGTGTGCTGGGCAGGCACCTTGTCCTAAGAGCTGGAGAAGGCTGTAGGTGCACCTACTCAGTATCAAATTTGACTATGTAATACATTGAGTCGGGATTAAAGCAAAATACTCTTATGATGTGCCTTGATACATAAACAGAGACATATCATAGCTGTGTGACCGTAATGATATACACAGCTTATCTTTTGCACATGAAACTTGGAATATAATGTGTTTTATAATATCCTAGAGACAAATTTCCCACCTTGACGTAATTCCTGAAAGTGTGACAGGGAGGAAGGCACAGATTTAATAAAGGTTCTTTATAAACCAAATTCCAACCAACTGATAAGCACTCTGCATTTCCCTGTGGTATGTATATAAAAGCTTTCTGGGAAAGACAAGCTTTAAAAAAATCCATGTAACATCCTAAGAAGAACCATTTATTGTCTCACAGGCATGGAAAAGTCCCAATTCATAGCGAATTTCATACCATTGAAAACTAACCATAGTTTCAAGCCAGACTGTTCCATCTGAATATCCTCCAAGGCTGTTATAATTGTGATATGAGTTTGGATTCAAATGTTGTGGCTGGCTCATGAGATCAAATACAAACACAGATCCAAGCACTCCCAGCTTTGCCAGAGCATCCAGATTTGGTTTAAATTGACTAGTTTGATCTTTATTTTTAGGTCGACCTTTTTTTCTTAACCAAACCTGTCTTCTTTTTGCTTAGATAATAACATTAAAAGAGTATACTAGAAAAGAAGTTGTTTTCCCCCACACTCCATAAAATGTATTATGAGCTTGTGTTTGCCACTTTCAGATTACATGAACAATTTCTTGCAACTTCATGCGATTAAAACCACACTTCTAATCAATCAACTTGCAGAAGGAGAGCCATTTCTATGTCACTGTGTGCTCACTTGAGTATAGTATTTGGTTTCTAAAGGTGGTTCTTTAGTAACTTAAGACTGCATAGAAACTGTAAGTAATATTCACAAAGTAAGAGATATAGGGCTTCTCCTCTTCAACCTTTACAGGGGGAACATCCAAAAGAGCATGCTGGGGGGGGGTGTGTGTAGGAAAAAGCCTGAACGACTTCAAAAACTGTTCCTTCAGAGAAGTTCATGTGTATGTGTGCATGGAGGGTGAAAACTAGTTTTCTCCTTGCTCCCTAGTGATTGCAGAGGATTTTCTGTCTCCGCAGGTCACACATTCAGGTTCAGATGGAATATCAAGCTGCGGTAAATCTTCACCAGATTTCTCTCTTTATGGAGATTTTTCTGTATTCCTTTTCCTGTTACTTCCCCAGCTAGTTCTGCCCTTTCCACAGGGAGAAATAGTCACGATCCATATTAGATAAGTTGACTAGCTGTGGAGGAAGCCTCGAGCTGGCTTGTGGCTAAACATCTTTATGCTGAAGGTTTATAAATAATTTTCATCCTATCTAGTATCTCCCCCAATTATTTTTACTTTTGATGAACCAAGGTACGGTTATTATGCTGATTGCAAAGTAGGAAACAAAGAATGCAGTTATAGTGGAAATTACTGTCACAGGATGTGGTGCAGGTGCTGATGCCAGAGGAGAGGCAGGAAAATTCAGTCCATCATATGTTGTAAAGGGCAACTGTTTGAATGCAACGTCTGACTCTGGAAATCATTAGTATTGTTACAGTCATGGAGTTTTATGGTACTGCTGTGTAAGCCCTACTTGCCTACAGCTTGTAACTGCTAGGGGCAAGATAGTATGCTAGTCTGATCTGTAAAAGTTTTGTCTGTCCCTGCTGAACCCTGTCCCCTCCTGCTTTATTCCCCTGTGCTCCTGGGAAACTTCTATTCTTGGCAAAAGCTCTGAACCTGACTCCATAGTGCCAGACCTGACTGACTACCCCTCCTCCCCACCCCACTATCTCTTAAGTGTTCCTTCAACATGTCCTTTGAAAGATTCTCCTAATTCTCACTCCGATTTTCTAAGGATAGTTCACACAGATCAGATCTCGGACACTTTTGCTCCTTCAATGTCTTGTGAAGCTACAAACTCAACCTTGGCTTTTAGGTGATACACCTTCTAACTTTTACCACAAAGGAGCTCCTTCTAAACATCTGCAAAGCTGCTGAAATCCTGTGTTTGTAGCCTGTTGTCCTAATAGTGTTTTGTTAATTCCTTACACTTCATCTGCGTCCACCTGTTGTCTTTTGTTTTCCTTAAATTGCAAAACCTTTGTGATTCAAGTCACTCTTATATTTCCTGCTTTTTGCAGAGCACGAGTATAAGTGATGTCTAAGGCCTCCAGTGCATTGTTGTGATAATAGTAATTAAACAGCAGCAGCACCAAAATGCCTAATGTAGAAAAAGTTTTGTATGTCAAATATAGAATGGGAAGGTCAGAACTTAGCGTTTTATAATGCTCCTGAGAGAGAAGCTCAACATCAGTGTTATTTTTGTTTTGGTTTTGCAAGATGAGGGATGCAACTGTTTATTTGTTTCCTCAGATGTTGCTTTAGAGGCTGTATCTGGAATGAAGATGAAGGAGGTTGTAGTAGGAGTGAAGACAGCTGTGTCCATGTAGGTAGACTTCAGAAACAGCACAGGGATGTTTTTCCTAGGGATCTAGAGGCAATTGTGTGGATGCTGTTGCAATCTGTAAAGTTAAAGCTGGAACCCATTAGAAGTTGCTTCAGTAAGAACAATTATAAGGAAAGAATCAGCAGGGATTGTTTTCAAACCATCTAATTTCTTATTCAGGAGATCTAAATTTCTCCATTTAAGAAGTTTCTTGTTCTAGTAGTTTAAATTACAAATAATATATCAGCAAAAATGCAACAGAAGTTACTTTTCATGTATAGCTTACTGCATACACAGCCTTCTCTAGGAAATAAGGACTGCAGGGGTTGTGTGCGATTTTTTTTGTTGCATAATTTAGAAAATCCTAGTAATCTAAAACCTAAGCGCTTTTATGAACTACCCTTCCTGGAGAGAAACACTTTGTGTTTCAGTAATAGGCAGAAAATAAGTTTATAAAGTAACTGAAGATAGAGTCATAATTTAAGAGCAAATCCCAACAAAGGTCCTGAATAGAGCATTCCGTGTTCTCCCGTGAGTGCCGTTTTCCTTACTACCTTGTTTGCGCTTACAGTAGCTTTGTGTGTACATGAGAGTAAGACCCGCAGTTGAAAGCAGACGGCAAGACAAGCATGACCAATAACACTTCGCTGCTTTACCAATGCTTTAATAAAGTTGGAAGATCAATTCAATTTCTAGCTTTCTTTGGAGAAGTGTTGCCCAACAAGATACAGAATGATGAATGCTGATCTCTTAAAACCACTAAAGTATAAAGCGTTACAAAACACTTTTTTTAATACAACTGTGTGATAAAGCAGGCTTCTGTTGATGAATCACAGTGATGTGGCTGTCCTAACGCTTATCTAAAGCAGTGAAAAATGAAGTCATTAGTAAAAATAAAATGCAGATATTGCTGAATGCTGGAACATTTTTCTTCCCATATTTCAGGTTGGATTTTCAGCTCCCTGTGTGACATTTACGTGCACTGAGATGAAAATAAGACGCATAAACTTAGTTTCTGCCCATATTACAGTAAAAATGAATTAGTGAACCAAGAGAGCTGAAATGCCACCTGCTTTTGAACTAAGGCTACCTTACAGGATAAAAGAGTAGGATGAGTATCACATGAGTATGTATGAAAAGAACATTGCAGTTAACAATGCACAGGCTGCTTGCTGTCTTTGAACATGTAAGGATGGATCAAGGAAACAAAAAGGGAGAAATCTTGCTGCACCATTGCCAGCCTAAGACTAATACGATGATATCTTACAAATGTTGAAGTCAGGCTGCTAAGATGCATCACACTGATTCTACATGTTATGCCCAGGTCACAAGCTTGTATTCAGATTCTACTTACACCCTTAATTTGTCCCTGACACTATCTGGTTACTTCAGGATTACTCTTGGGATGCAAGTTAAGTTCTGGATTTACAGGCAGTAAACTATTTCTTTTTTTTCATAGAAGAAGATTGGGAAAGAGCTGTGGACTCATTCTATGGAGTTTTCCTCCTCTGAAGTACGTTCACCCCTCAAATGAGTGGTGTTGCTGTTAACTGTCCTCTCGGAGCTGGTGCCATAGCCAGGGCAGAAAGAGGAGAATGCTGTTCAGCTGCAGTTTGTCATTGGCCGTTGACTGAAGATACATGTGCCTACAATTGATCAATACAGCCTGTTCTTAAGAATATTTTTTGATTTTTTTTTTCCTAGTATTAATCTGTTAAGAGCTTAATGTAGTCTGATCTCATCTCAGATTACAGGAACGCCTTTATGGCTTTAGCTTGCATGAAGCCTTCAGGCATTAGGAGCTTCCAGCCAGAACAAAACTGTGATGGGCAGTTATCATCAATGAAGGTATTATGGAAGTACCTCATCTGCATGCTACCTTTTCACAAGGTACCAAATTTTAAGATGAAATTTTGATCTTTATCCACAGGTTATCTTTTGGTAATCTGGATTATCAAACAGTGGTTTATCAAAAGCTTAGAGGATGGTCCTCGACTTCATTGCCAAACTACCACTTTCCTTTGAGGGTGTATTTCGTCTGTGTAAGTCTTGATAATGGTCTGAGTACATACAATGAATTTTTCTCAGGAACTTGGGTCCATTCAACCTTTTAATCTGCTGTTACTGACAGGAGGTGTGTTTCTTTGATGTGACGTAACTAGTAAGTAGTAGCGCGTGTATTAAAAAAAAAATTCCAAAGAAATAAACCCAAAGCAGATTTCTAAAAGTAACGCACTTCACTGTGCATGTTCTTTGTTCTGAAACAAGAGAAAAGAATATGATGGGTGAAAATCACATTATTAATGTTGCAGGGGGAGATGCTCAGGTAACAATGTTCATAAACACGATATTTATAAACATTAATCTGTACCTTTAAAAAAATAGAAATAATGTGTAAGATTGTTCTCTGCTTTGAGTTTGTCTTACGGAGGGGAAAAATATGTACTAGTCATTCAGAGACAATAGAATTTTATTTTTCTTTATTGTTACGTTAATTGAGATTTGTTTTAGTTGTACAATTCATACAGTGCCCATGAGAACGTACTGGTTCTGAACAATAACCTTGTCAAGAGAGACCAAAGAACATTGTTTCCCAATATAGGAAGTCAATGCAGCATGAGCACGGCTAGCTGTATCACAGTCAGATGTGTTTGAGAGCTCTGTGCATGTTTGTGTAGTGTAATGGGATAGGTTTAGCATTGCCGGCTTTGCTTGCACAAAACCAGAAGTCTGAGATGCTGGTGGGTTGCTTTGTGAATACCCTTAATTATGTTGAAGTCTAGGGTGGGAGTGTTGGATTCGTAAGATTCCTGGGATAGGTGGTTCATGTTTGAAGGGACCTCAGGAGATCTCTAGTCCTTCCTTAGAACACAGTCAGCTGTGAAATCAGACCAGATTGCTTAGGGGTTTAACCAGTAAGGTCTTGAAAGCTCTGAAGATGGAGACAACCTCTCTGGGCAACCAGTTAAGATTATCCTGGAAGGAACATTTGATTTCAAAATTAGATCTACCAGTGCAATTTTAAATTAAAAAATGTATTTCATCTTCTTTATTTTACAGCATTTCTGCTTCTGAAAAGTGGCAAGTATTCCCCTATTTATAAGCAACCAAATTATGGAAGTCTTCCTCAGCACTTCTTAGCTAAAACAGATTGATGAGATAAAGCTGCTGAGGACAAAAAATGAGAAAGGGTGTATATTAGAAATGGATGTAGTGACCTCCCTCCTGCAATGGACTGGAACATCATCTTTTTGTCCTTGGATGTTACTGAGACCTGTCTGGAGTCTTTCGAAATTCAGGGGGCTTGGTCCTGGATGATGATGTTCCAAAGAGATCATTTAATTTGGTTTGCTAGACTAGCCTTCACACTAATGTGGGTGAATGGAGGAATAATTATTTTTTTGAGACACTGAATTTGACATCAAATACTATTTGACTACAGGGAAGCTAGAAGCCTCTTCACCGTTCATAATGTATCTGTGAAATATCATCAGTATATTGTTTATCCTATTAATAATTATTAGCTTAATCCAGGATTGAATATCAATTTAATCCTACTTCACTAAACATTCAGACTAAGGTGTTTTCCCTTCCAAAATGTAAACATAAAGCAATTGGCTAAAGAGAGGGAAAGATCAGAAAAGGAACTAGACTTTCTTTGTAAAATTGAAGTCTCCCAAACATAGATGGCTGTAAGACTGAGATAAATATGTGGAAGTGAGACTAACCAGTGTGCATGCAGGAGGATCATGGAGGTGATCTCCCATGCACTCAGTGCTGAAATAAAGCTTTGCTTCAGACTTTGTCCTCTCTTGAAAACTACATAGGTGAATGTTTCTCACAAGACTGAAGTCTTGTAGTACCTGATAATTAGATAGTATTAGTTGAAGTTACTTGTTTAACAACATTTTAAAGCCACTTCAATATAAATGCAATTTAAGTTGGAAGATGTCACCAGCTAAAAATGTTGCATGCTATTACTTTATTTTCTTCTGAGAGGGGGAAAAAAAAACCCTAGTATTCTCACTTCTTTGGTTAATTGTTCTTGGATTTCTGTGAGATCTGGGGCCTTATTCCTACAGCCACCCTTGTCTAAAACATGCATATGCTTTATCAGAGTAAGAAAGTATTTTGCTTAGATGATCCATCAAATGGATGATACAGAGCTGGAACAGTACAAGTTTGTCATCCAAAAGTCAAATTTGTGATAGAAGACTTCAAACCTGCATCGTTTCCTTCACTGCGCCCAAACTCCATTTGATGAGTCTGACTTACAGTCCACATCGCTGCCTTTTGCTGAATTGCATTGTCTTTCCAAAGCTGTGAGATTGATTAAGAATGCACACACAGTACTCTGGTCATCAGAGCAGCAATGAGATAACTGAAAAATGTTATCAAGCATGGTAGAATCTGTAAGGTTTTATCCAATAATATATATAAGCACAGACATGCTATCGTTTAAAAAAAAAGTGAATGCAGTTCTAGAGTTCCGACATTGACTTTTAACTTCTGGCAGCAAATGAGAAATCCTCAACTTTAACTGTTACTACAAAGTATTTGCGTGCTTGGTGAATACATCAAGTGAATTGGAACAAAATTGTTTGCTTTTCCTCACACTGTTTGTTCAGCTGAACATTTTTGTATGCATAGAGGGGAGGTGATTTTAATATAGGGATAGTGCAAAATTATAAGACTTTTTGGTGGAGAATTTTTTCTGTGCTTAGTATGCATTGTTTTTACGATATTGAACTTGTTATTTGGGACACAGAGCACAGTTTGCTTAGCACAAAGGTCTTGTTTCTACTATCATGCAGAGGAGATTTGGGCAGAGATAAAATGCAATCACTGTGAAATGTCCCATCTCTGTATAATACATCTCTCTTAACAGCAGGGAGTCACAGTAGTTGAAGTAATTAGATAAGGCTCTGTTCTTTTCACCTAAAGGAGAAGCCATGTGGTCACAAAATACAGAAGAAAATTGCTAGACCATATGTATTGCAGTTCCCTGTTTCCACTGGGTTATTTTCTTCTGTAAAATGCTTACGCAGAATATTGACATCTTCAGCAAGGAACATTTATACTTGTTAGGTCAAAACTATGCATATGCAATTTAACTTAAGTCTACGTTGTCATTGGCAAGTATGTAAACTACTTCAAAATGAACTTACAGTAGGAAAATATGCAGAAGTATGCCACTTGCTGTAGGCAGGTTCTGCCAGTTTTCAAAGCGAAAGTCAAAATTCATTCAAAGATTTGTACCAAGATATTTTTGCAGCAAATCTGTGTTTATGAGTTCATGAAAAGTCCATGTAAATCAAAGCAAACATTTAAAGAATAAGCCAATTATAAATCTAATAGAATTTCTCACAACTCAAATTCTTACACTAAAAAGAAATGGAATAGAAACAGGAAGAAAATCAAGGGAATTGGGTGATGTTATCTTTGTGTTGCAGCTTCATCAGTGAAAGAGGATTCTGTCTCCCAAGCTAGCTGATTTAAGTGGAGCTTCACTCACAGATATCCTGTAGGTTCTGACCCAGAGGAGACAAAGTTTCTAAGTCAAGGAATTATAGAGAAACATAATAAGGTCTAAAGAGAATACAGTAATGGGTACTTGAGATGAGGAAGAAAAGCAAGAAATTATTATGTGTCCTGCTGTCAAGCAGATAAATTGAAATAACAGCAGCCGCAGCAACAATAAAAATAAAAACTATTATTATTATATACATAGTTGTAAATTCTTAGGCTCCAAAGAAAAGCAGGAAAGCAAATTAGTGACAGCAAGGAAAGTCAAAGTCATGACGTTTCTCATATGATAATATCAGCTCTGTGCAGCTGCTTGAAAAATTTGCATGTAGTATCAAGAAAAGAACATCTGCTGCTCAGTATGCAGCAGACCACCAAAGCTGCTGTAGAGAAGAGGTGGGAGGAATGGATGGGTAGGAACTAGATCATGATAAGCAGAACAAGAAGTGGCATCCCACTGAATGGTGTGACCTCTATTATCACATTCTAAGTCACTTACTCCCACCTCTCAACCCAGGGGTGGGGGGACTAGCATTTGCAGTGATGGAGGTAGGTGCCATAGGCAAGTTAACCTGCTAGTAAATTTGCTAATGTGGGATAATTTTCATTGAATGAGTGCTTTCCAGAACATAAAATAGAGAATTTCAAGGGACAAAATCCTGGCTATGTAGTTGTGAAGACATAGCCTTAACACCAAGTTCCAACAGGTATTTAACTGACGTGGAGAAGCAAGGTAAAAGACTCTGTCAGATACAAGTGTGGAGAAGGATGATGGTACCAGAACAAATGTATAAGGATCCATTTGTGACTAATTATACATGATAGGAATTAGATGTATAAAAAGTTATTGCTTCAGGCATGTTTTTTTGCTATCTTAAGGCGATTTTTGTGGTGTGGTTTTTTTTGTTTGGCTCAGTAAGTTCTTTCATTTTTAAAGGTTCGCTACACTGAACAGCAAGAAATTATAGGATAAAATTTTCAAATGAAGTTACTACCTGTACAATGCAAAGAAAAACATGTGGGTTTTCCTTTCTGAGTATCTTGGTAATTCAGAAATTTGGTATTGACAGTATATAAATTATTATGTACAATTTGTGTGTTTTATTTCACCTGTATACACAGACATACACTGTTAGAAAACCTGTTAGAAATTAACTCTTTTTAAAAGTGATATGCTACACTTGTATTTTTCCATTATTTTTACATGCTAACAGTACTTCTTGTCTTTCTTGAAGACTCTGTACTGTCCGTATTAAAGGCAAAGTAATATTTCTGATCATTTCAGGAATCTGTTTATAATGCAGCACTGCTCAAAAGATGTTTTAAGATGGACTATATTTGGTTTGAGGAGCACAATTATCTAATAATAATTTAAAAATCTGTGATACCATCTGTGCAAAAGCCCTGAGAGAGACTCTGCTTTAGCACAGTATGGCTTGCCTGTGACATGACTTGGTATCTTTAGTGGGCAGATGTTTTTACTAACTTTACTGTCAGAATAATCTATCTTTCTCTTACATATTATATGTGTAGATGTCCATCTCTAGAAAAAATTAACTAAGACAATATTCCTGTTATAAAAAAGACATTGTACTTGCTGTGTGCAACAATTCTGATTAATAGATTCTGTAGAAATAGTGAATGAAAATTCCAGTATAATTTGGAGAATTGTCAAGTACAACATTATGAAATGCCAAACATGGTTATTAGTTGTAGAGGGATCTAAGACTTTTGCTTATTTAATCAGTCAACAGAAATATTTAGAAAAAGATTATTGTAGTTTTGTGAGTCACTTCCACTGAGTTATTTTCTGCAGAAATTTTCTGATTTTGAACAGCAAACAGAACTGTTCAAAACGTGCTCTCTCTTCTGCCACACACCTTTGAGCCCGTGAGAGCAAGCTTGCGTGAAGTTAGGGTGTTAGCCACCGTGGAAACATAGATGTAGATCATAGTCTTTCAGCTTAGGCTAGAAATGCTAGAAATAACAGCTGTGTAATACCATGGATTTATACAAATACATTCACCATTCTAGTTAAACCTAAATAAAATCTCCAATCTGAAAACTGGAATTCACTTTGCCTGCAGGGATTGAGACGTCAATGGTAACATGAGCAGAAAGAGAGGAATGAGATCCCGAGGATGCTGCCTTATGCAGCCCTACCACCTGCACGTTCACAGACAGTTTTTGCTTGGCCAGCTGGTGGACTTTTGTTCAGAAAACTCCTGTCAAATACTTTTCTTTTCTGTATTCTCTTAGTCTAACTGCACAGCACAGGAGAACCTGAAAGATGAGTGAATTTCTGAGTTTGTGTGGCCTGATGAGTGGGTTGGGAGGAAGGTTAGCAGAGAGAAGGGGAAAAATAACTATGTGTTAAGGCAGACACTTTCATCTTCCTATATGCATTGTACATAGAATTAAGAGGTTAATGGGGTTTTCTCCCCCTTCTGTCCTCCCTCCTATGGGGAAAAAAGACAGGAGATGCTTCTTGGTTATCTCTCTGGACCCGGGGGCAGCAAGGAAAAGGAAGAATCAGAAGAGATGTGTACCATAGAAACAGAATGGAATCAAACCATTCACAAATACTGTCTGCTGGTAACCCTTCCATGTCATGGGCTTTATTTAAACCTTAACCTGAAATCTGAAATACTCTCCTTGCTGCACCAAATACCTATAACATGTAAAAGGAAGACTTTCCAGAAATTAATACTTGTGGAGCATCCTATTGTGTAATTACTTATGCAAGTTCATATAAACTTTGAAAAAAGAGTTCTTATATAGACATTTTTCAAAGCTATGTCACATAAGAGACTTTCTGATAGGCAACTTCTCATTAATATTTGCTTCTTGTGAGTCATAATTCATTTTGTTACAGGTTATAGTGGCAGTTCTTTGCTTTTAATAAAATGATAGCTTTGACTATTCAGTGTTTGGATTTACTTCATAACAAGGGTCACTCTGTTTCCTTTGTCACCATGACCTTCAGATTATCTCTTTACTTTCCACTTCAGTCTGGCATCCTGCTGTCATTTACTTGATGGCTCCGTGGTTCAATAGCACTTAGACATGTTCACAGCAAATGGAAAAGTTTGAAAATACTCGTGTTTAAAAGAGCATCTGTGCATACTATATACCAAATTTATTTTCTTTCTCTTTTCTTTATTTTTCAAAGATAGTTACTTTAAATGATAGTTTTTGTTTTGGTTCTTCAACAGTTAGTATTTTTTGCTTTTTCCTTCTTTTTCTTTTTTCCTTCAGTTCTGAGCAAGGGGTTCATCTCAGACTATACTGAGGTTAGTCAGTCGTCTTCCTACTAGATGTTAGTATATCCAGTGTTGGGAAGGAAACTGTAGTACCTTCCAAAGGTACTGTAAATATGTACTCTGCTCTCTGCCGCTGACAGGAGAGCACAGCCTGTGGAAACGAGGACTGTGAGGTTCTTGCTGTGTCCTGACAGTCCTGAGCTGCTGGCTTGTCCTCTAGGAGCCGTTTTGTCTCCTGTGTGGTGAAGCAGCCTCTGAAGGAGCCTCTGTAGCATTGATAAATGCAGATTCCAGGACTCAGGGAAGCAAATTTAGCTTGCAGATGGGATGTTGACTCATGAAAATGTTCTCACATGCAGATTCATGGGATAATGGGGGCACGGAAATACACCTAATGTAGAAACTTGCTTGATCTGAATGCAGTGCTATGTTTATTTGAATGAAGTAACTGTAACACATGATTAGCCCTTCAGTATTTATCTTGCTGCTTGAGTTGTATGTTTTGCTGTTCTTCATTCTGAAATATATACATGCATCCCAGAATGTTCTGATTTTTCTTTTTAATTAAATTAAGTATTTGTGATGTGATGTCCCCTGGGAGATATGACACAACACAGAACATCTTTTACATGTTTGGGAATGTTGGATTACTTTCCCTCAGTTCCCTTTGACAGTGGGCTGATTTTTGGAATAACTGTGTGTTTAACCTTTGCGCTACCTACAATAGAGCACTCTAGTATTAAAGAAATCTAATTCTGGTGCTCCTTGCTGTCTGGTTTGATTGTGACTCCTGGCTTCCTGACAGCCTTGGAACGCGCTGCCTAAGCCATCTCTTCTGGAATTTCTTAACTGTGTTTTAAACCACTTCAGTCAGGGATCAAAGCAGGGCACTCAAGTGAATTTACTTTATTAAGAGTTTTTAATGACCTTCATGTAGCTAATGCAAGCAAGTTTCATATGATCTGAGTTTATTCAATCTGTCACTAGCATTCAACATGCTGGATCAGGCACAGAAAAAACCTTGGGTGTTGTCAGTATTTGATGTCCAGGGCAGTGCACTCCCTTCTGCTGTGTCCTGTCTTTCTGACCATGTGTTTTGGGTGATTGACTCGGGTAGGAGGGGATGGTCGGGTGTTACGTTTGTTGTTTCAGTGTTTCTGTCCTTGCAGGACTGCTGCTTTTTACCAGCCTCTTCATGCATTGCTTCATTCCTATGGCTTATGTTATCGTTTCAACACAGATGACATACAGATCCATAATTCCTGTTGGTGTTCTCAGATTTTGCCTTTGTATTTCTATGCCCGCGTCATCTCCGTAACTGGATGCATACTAATCTTTTATTACAAACAAAGAAGTCAAAAAGGATTCTTTTTAATCCTGTTTAGGGTTTTTGTTCTTAAGTACTTCATGTCTCAAATATTGCTTTTTTTTCCTACTTCTACAGTACTGAGAGTTTTAAAATGTTCACTATAATGTATTGTATAATCAATACCTTGCAGATTAAAACTAGGTTTTCACACATTGTATGCTTTTTCTATATGCAAATCTTCAAGTCTTTATTTTTTTACTGTTTCTATTACAATTCAAAAAAATCCCTGAAACAACTGGTCCCTGGTCTCTGCAAGTCAGGCACAGCATGACTATTATTATAAGACTACCACTTCTTAGTCGAGTGACACAAATTTTAGATTACAGCAAGTATGAGAGGCACTACCTGCTTTTTTCCCATGTGCAATCACATTTATATGATTTGACTTCTTTTTGTAGACTTGCCCAAAATATCAATTCTCTTTAAATGGTGTCTCCTCTTTTTTCTTTCCTAAACTGTAGGAGCTGTAAATATAGTAAAACCCATTTTTGAACAGATTTTTCCTCTTTGGTATCTTCTATATTAGATTTTGCTGACTTTTTAACGGTATAATGTGTCAAATTTGGTGTATTTCCAGTTTTGATTTAAACTTGATCTTCAGTTAATTTTTGCAGAATATTTACCCTTTTTTGCATGCTATTTATAATTTAATTTTTTGCTCAGTACATATTCTTTTTATTTAATATACACTTTATGTTCAAAATCTTTAAATTACTTAATAAAACATAGTCAGAGATTGATAACACTGCTGTCATTATTGCTCTACCCCGTTGGCAGTAATGTGAATAGGTATGCCAGTTTTCTACTGATGCTGTTCTTGTGCCCTTATAAAATATCACTTAATTTATTTGCAGAATGTTCTCAGTATGATAGCCATAAATACACACAATCACTACAAGAGCATTAATAGTTTTCTGTCTATACGGAACTAGCCCCTCTGTTTTTATAACTGGTGTGTAGACATGCAGTAATAGTGGCTAATCTTGTGCTAGAATTATGGTGAAGACAGCATCAGCATGATGCTTGCATTGAGCTGGAGAGTCAGCTTCAGGAGGAGAGGTATAAATCCAGCAGGGAAAGCAAGGAAATAGTTAAAAATTGGGTATAGGTTGGGGGAATTTCTGTGCACTCACGAGTCAGATGTACACTTACAGTTCAGGCTAAAACTCAGAGTCTGTGGAACAGATAGCTTCTAATGTGGGGAGCAAACAAGGTAAGGAGCTACCAGGAGGAAGAGGTTTATTGCTACATGGGGTAAGCAGTCATAGAATTCATTCCACTGTAGCCAGCAATTCATGAGGGACTGGACTTTTGGAGATTGACAGTTGCAGCATGTGTGCCACAAAGTCAATTTGTACCTAAACTTTTGTCACAGCTTGAAAAGTCAATAGTTCAGCTAACGAGTAAATGGACTGATGGTACCTAAGGGTAACCTTGTTTGCACAGTCAGCAAAAAAAATCATAGATTTTGATCGTTGAAGACCTGTAAGCTTGTTAGAACTCATTGGCTTGATCCATGTTCTTCTCTGTGACCACCTGGGTGTGGTACAGCTGTGTTTCTGTGAGGTGGGACATGCCATCAGGATGCTTTGGTAGAAGCAATGTGGAAGCAGCAGCTGGCAAGGGAGGTCTTTGTTGGATAAAGATGCTTTTAGTTTTGTGATACACCAGCTGTGTAAGATAGTAGACCAAACCACCTTTATAGAGGCTGAAAAGCTATGGAGATGTTGTTCTTTACCTACCTGCTGTGTGTGGCTACTCCTCTTGCTCTCCTCTCATCCAGACAATACAGCTGATTTTTACATTTCATTGCTTTGAATTACCTTCATTTTACCATTGCATTCCTTTGAATTAAGCACTTGGCTTCCTGAGGTTGTGTGTAATCACACGTACCTGGTGGCAGGAAGTGTATTGATTAATGCAAGGTTTGTGCAGTCACCAGAAATTCCAGGGAGAGACGCATTGGTTAAGTGACTGGAGGAACACACTAGGGTATTGTGGCACAGTGCCCTGTGGATATTTTGGCAGATGTGCTTGAAGATACAAAGAACGTGCAGTTGCTTTCTTCTTGGGCTTCTGAAAGAATAATAATGCTGGAGGGTGGCTTGTGGGATACTTATGCCTAATGCAACCAATGAGTGGTTGCATGGAGAGCAACCAACTGGCCTTTTTTCCAAAGCTGTAGCTCAGTCAGCTGTTTTATCAGCCAGTGCACCCAAAATTAAATGTTTTGTCACATGTGTACCTACTCTCTAGCAGGAAATCCTGATGGTGGGCACTTTTATAAATTAAGTTTCATTTTACATTGATTGTCCAGCAATGTTGTGCGTTACTTTCTGTGTCAAATTCCTGTCCTCTTCTCTTTTGATAATAACTTTAAGCTTTGTGTCCTTCAAAAACTTAACAAACATTAACATGCAAGAATATTAGCAAGAGGAAAACAAATATTCAGAGAACTTCACCATCCGCATCTTTCCAACACGGTCATTTTTTTCTCTGGCCAAATCCATGGTGGACTCAAGGCTCGTCTTTATTCTCTCATCTTGATTCTCATCCAAACAATTCTTCTTCTAAAAGTTCTTCTGAAGCTGATAATACTGCTACAATCAGACTAACAGGTTTTATGTACTGTCATTTTATTTTCACCTTTCTTAAATATAGATAAGACATTGGTTAATCTGTATTCATAAATACCAACTCACTTTGATAGATTCATTAAAGTCCTTTTCCCATGTGCCATTTTTCTTTATCTGTAATGGCAATTTGAATTTCCCAAGCCAAGGCCTTTAAGTGCTTGGGTTTTTTTGCTTTCCTTTAGATATTAAAATTTCCATTTACACTTTTAAATCCTAATATCATGGTGGATAACATTCTTATTCCTTTTCTTCTTAGTTTGCTCTGTTGTTAAGTACTAATGTCCTTAATGAACACAGAAGCAGTATATTTATTTTGGGGACTACTAAATTGACTTTGTCTCACTGTCGCTGAATATCTCATTTCTTTCTTCATTTTCCATCTTTCCCTTTTATGGCTTAAACTTTTGCTGTTTATTAAATCTCCCTCCAGAGTTATAGCTCAGCTTCAATTCTGATAGTTCTCAGTTGATCTGTACACTTTGAGATTTCCAGAATACGTGCTTGTTTTGATTCTGCTTTTGGAAATAGTTTTATATCCTTCTGCCGTTGATGCCTTTCCCTTCATATTTTGTCCCATTGCTCAAACTGGAAGTTCCTAGTAAGTTTTTAATCTTTGCCTTGAAAAACCTTTGCCTTCTGCTGTAGTCGAGAACTTGAACTTTTTAATCTCATCTTTTCTAACTAGTTACCCAAGTTTGTCCATTTGAAACTTAAAAAAATGCCTTAGCCCTATGTTATTTCACCAAGTCATCCTATGGTCAACTTGCTTCATTATTAGATTTTGATTTTATTGTATAACTCCATCAGACAAAATTTATTCTTGTTTTTTCATACAGTACTGTAAATATGCTAAAGTCAAATTAAAGCAAAGCCTTCTCCTGCATTTGTGACTTGTTTGCCACTGTCAACTCCCCTGTTAGCAGTGTTTCCTTAGTAGCTGTTAGGAAAAGCTTTGACTGTGCAGTCTTTATTGGCAAAGGTGGGGTTACCTGTAAGTGTGTGTTTCCAGCATTTCACTACCTTACATCGTTAGAGATCTACTGTATTAAAATCTAAATCTTTGGATAGGAACCTTTGCATATTGAACTATAATCCATAAGGATTTCTAGTGTTGATCTTTTAAACAAACAGAAAAAATCTCAAAGAGCTCCAAACAACTTGGTACAAAAACTTCATCTTGTAAGTGTACAGTAGTGAAAAACATTTTTGGGATGGTTTTATTGAGCTGACATTGTGGGAATGAACTAATACCTTTAAAGGAGTACACATACAAAGTTCATGATCCTCAGGGTCCTTTACAATGTTTGAGATTCTCATCAAAATTTGAATTTTGTGATCAGTGAAGTTTTGGAGAAATAGTCAATAAGTTACAGCAAAATTTAATACCGAGTGTATTAGAAGACATAAAGGGACATGTAGTGTGACAGAGTACTGACTATTAACAAGTGCCATTAGCTGCTACTCTCTGTCCATATTTTAAAAAGACATTACCTGTTGTAGAATTGAAAAGCATTGGCAATGTAGCACCTACACTGGAAGTACTGACTTTTCTCCTTTTCTTAGTATGACATTTTTAGAATATGATGTCCTTCTATACTGAAAGAATGGGGAAAACCAACCCAAACAACCAAACCCAAAACTGAACAATCCTTGCATTTTATGACCAAAATACTATCAGTGGAAGAGGAGGATAATTTCTCAAGTAGCAGTTTTGGAAGTTCTGTAAATAAAGGAATTAATTACTTCAATGATATTATTTCCCAACTGCAACACTTTTCATGGGTGTTTTTTGTTTTATCTAACGTGTACTTCCATTACATATCAGTCATGACGTTTTGCAGAGCAATTAAGATGTTGAAGGAGCCCAGGCCATCCAAGCATTTTTCAAAATGATTAGAAACATGGAGTGCTGACTGTGGGAAGTATGATAGCACTAGTCATGTCATCACCAGTGAACGTTTACATTGTTACAGAGAAATCGTAGCACCTTTTACCTGCTCATCCCTCGCTAAAACTTAGGAAATGAGTTTCTATTTCAGAACAGGAAGTGATGACTCTATTTTCCACCTAGATGTGTCTACCTTGGTGTAAAGCAAAAGCTGTGGATATTTGAATAAGCCACCATTGTAGACCTGTGAGCAGATAAAATAGACAAACATGATGGGCAAAGCTCATGAAAAGAATTTGAAATAAGCTGTTGGGTGCCAGTTCAATGACGGGGAGGTTGTCCTGGGACACTGCTGTGCTGAAGCAACGTCATGCATGTAAGCTTTGCTCTTCCCTTATGACCTCAGAAGTCTCAACTGCAGCAACTAATGTGTACTGCCTTGTTTTGAAGCAATTTCTTTGTCACTGCAGCTCAGCTGCTGCTTTCTTCATTTTTTTTTTAAGGGCTAAGTGCTGTTGAGCTCACCTGGAGGAGCTGGGATGGTTATATCCTAAACAAGGGGACCCAGGAGTCCTTTCCAGCTCTTAAGTCTTGGTGCTCATGACAGCCGTGTCCTCAGTATGTGTAAGGGTGAAATCTGAACGTATTTAGAATTTTCTTTGGAAGAGAAAAGGAGCCACGGTGCACTTAAGCACTGTGGATGACTTCTCCTGTGGAGTGACGCTGGCTGTGGATAATTGATGACGGCATTGCTGACTGCAGGTAGGACAGTAGATACCCAGCCTCGGGGTTACTGATTGCAGCAAAGTGGCTGCTTATGGCAACTAAACAGATGCGCTCACAGATGGGCTGTGTAAAAGGCCAAAGCTAACATCACCCTGTGTTATCTCAACAATATCTTATTGTCAAGAAAAGTAATCAACAGAAGTGCAATCAAAAAGATAACATGTTGCAGGAAAACTGTAATGATGACACTAGCTTTTTCTCAGATGTCAGTATATAATAGAAATTCATTAATAATAAAAACATGTAGATAAGACATGAAACAGAAAATACCTTTTATTAAGAAACTGCAGCTCTTAATGTGCAGCAGGTTTGTGGGGAAATTTTGGCTATTTACAAGCTGGCTAAGAAACACTGAAGCTGTCCTCCCTGTAGTCACTGCACTGCTCATTTCTTACTCTGTTTTCTGCTTCCTTGAAGTCTCTGAGCCCTCTCACCCCACACACCCACAAAGACATTCTTCTCGCTGCTTGGTGTCTCTCTAGGGCATCTTTATGGAGTTACAGCAGGCCAATACGCAAACAGCACAGGATCAAGCCTGTTCCTAAGACGTTGTGGGAGTGAGGCAGAAATTGTAAAGCTTGTACAGTTTACCAGAAGTGTGCATTTTATATCTCTCTTGGGTTTAGCTAGCTTTAGGGTTTTCGACTGTATTTTTTTGCTGCTGTTTTATCTCATTCTGGAAAACCTCTTTGTCTAGCCTTGCTTACTTCTGTGAGCACTAGATCTCATCTACTGTCATGGACTTCTCCTGAACTACATATATTTGGAAAAGGATGCATTAAAAAATAATGAGTATACTCACATGAGGGAGGGGGTGAAAGAAGAGAAAAGTTGGAGGAGTCCTCAGGAATACAGGAACAGATGAGAAAAAAATCATTTTAACTGCAGGGGACATGTCGTTGGCAGCTGAGGTGAGCAGGAATATTGAGGGATGGGAGTAGGGACTTCTTAAAAGTCCCTGTTAAGGTGGGACAAATGTCAAGCCTGTGTGAAGGGATGAGACTAAAACTAGTGAAAAATAGCAGAAAGGGATTTGATATCCAAGCAGGGTGGCCAAGGACAGTAGCTTTTTGAGCAATGAGTCTTTAATTCAGTCACCGTATTAAAGAAAGAACTTGAAGGAGGAGAACGAGGATACCGTCGTGATATCTTATTTTTAAACCACGTAGTCCTTTACTGTCCACTATCTTCTTTCTGTCTCTCTTTTTAATAGTAGCTCAATCTATTTTGACATGAAAAGTCTTAAATATTTTTCTTAACAATCTCAAAACAGAATATTTTGAGTTCTGTGGGAAGAAGTCCTGTTTTTACTGCTCGAGTGATTACTGAACTTGTCCAGTGTTCACAAATATTTTCCCCAAATTGACTGATACTACGGATAACGGACTATTCCTGGGGGAAAAAAAAATCTGTTATTAATGCTTTGAATACTTGATGCCATACGGGCACTTGGTGTGCCATGAAAGATAAATAAAATTTAAATAGATTATTTATGCAATAAAAAAATCTCAGTACTATGATGTGTGGCATGTATTCCTCTTCAGAGGAGGGTTCATATATCATACGTATCGCATAGAGCTCTACTCATGAATTATTTGTTTCTTTTGTAGCACACGTGCAGTACATGATAGATGAAAGGGGACAATCCAAGTTACAGTTGACATATTAAAGCATTGCTGTGTATAGAGATTATCTATGAAAGAGATATTATACCATCATAAGTTTTCAACAGGGGCTGATTTCTTTCTCTTTTGAGGCAGAATAATAGTAAATAAGGTAAAAATCTTGAGGAAAGAGAAGGGTTGTATTTCCAAAGCAGTATCCTCCCTGTAGTTTTATCTGGTTAGATGCTCACACTGATATTAAATCTTCCTATTCAGAGCTGGTGTTCAGCTCATTTATGGAGATGGTGTGAGACTGGGCCTCTTTTGCAGCTCATATCCACAGGTTAGTAGGCGGTCATCCTATGCTGTGGTCTAAGATTTGTTTGAGAGCCTGCGTATCACCACTGAGTTGTGTTGTGCTGGTAACTACAAAGTTGTTGCATGGTCATACTGGGTTGGGAAGAGCACCCAAAGTAAGTCACTGAGACCGCACTACGCTCGAGCCTGTTATTTGTCTGAGATTTCATTATTAGCAGAGTTTCATCTGTGGAGTTGGAAGTATAATCACATTGCTGTCCACAAATGTCAAATGAATTACGCCTTGAAGAAATTAATTAAAATAAAGCCTTAGTCATGGCTACTTTTCCTCTCTTCCGTTTGGAGGAGATGATATGAATATGAAAACATTTTAAAGCTAAGGCAGATTAGCTGGTTAGAGGAACCTGGTAAACAGACAGTATTGGATGTCTGGAGGACTCCAAACAGAACTACTGTCCCAGGTGATATCATGTTTTGCCCAAGTTTTGAATGCTTTGGAAGCCTGAGTTTAAACACAAAGATGGGAGCTTTATTTGTGTGAATGTTTCATTTAGTCACGAACTGTCAGGAAGGTATATGTACGGGAAGTGTTACGGAAATATCTATTCAGTCATTTATAGATGAAGTTTTCAAATTTACATACTTAATTGCAGAGACTACACAAGTGAATGCAAATGCATAAGATCAAGATTTATTAGTGCGGAAGGAAAAGAGCATAGAGAATAACTGTGTATATATATAAATTTGATATTTATTTTGATTTATTGCGATTGTTCATTTTGCTGCGTTACATGAAAAAGGAAAACAAATTCTTGCTTTGCAGATTCTTAGGGACAACTGAGAAAATAGTGGTTAATTAGTTAAAAATATTTTTTGCTACCTTCAAGTGGCGATTGAATAATTTGCGTGTATTTTATACAGGCAAATGTTATCACATTAACTACACAACCCCCCCCCAGTTAAATACAACCAAACCTGCCATATTGAAATCCTGGCTGTGTTATAGTCGCTGGGATGATTGCCACAGTTTCAGGAGGATGAGAATTTCATCCCCAGTCATAATCCTGCAAAGAACGTTGTTCATGATACTAGAAATTGCTATCCCAATATGAGATATGATGTTAAGTATATGTTTGTTTTTAACACTTCCCAATTTGCTTCAACATCTGCTATTGTTAAAGTATCCGTTCTGAGATAACTCAAAGTCATAATGAATTCAACCTCATGGGTTTAGTGAGTCAAAAGTTGAATCCTGACTTTGCTGTAAAACAAATCAGGATGTTTATTTTGTTGAAACTGTAGATAAATAATTTGAGAAATGTTTGTGAGATGAACTGAAACCCAAGGAAGTGTTGTATTTTTTCCTTTTAAAATTTTCTTTATATTTTTATTTATTAATTTCTAGTGAAAAAGTAATCTATTTTTTGCCTTGGGGCAGGAGATAGAAAACTGCATCTAAAATTCCCCATTTATTTCTAAATAATACAGTACTGTATAGAAAAGTCATAAAAACAGAGACTGCAAATTGAATTCCAATAACTCTATCCTGTGAAAAACAAAACCTCCATCTAGTAAATGGGAAAGCATTATTGACAATTATATGCAAATTACCAGGCTTTTGGCAGGCTCTTCAAAACTATTATCTTATGGCAACTCTGTAAATTACATAGCTATGCCAGCAATGTAGAATTGTTCATTATACTTTATTGATACATTTATGTTGCGTTATATTGGAATATTTTGCTATGGGTCTTTGGAGGCTTTCTTCTTTGCTTATTTTTGTGGCTGCATTTCTCTTGCGTTTTGTACTTACCCCCGCCTTCAGCGTCGGAACTTCCTGTAGAGTCACAGGGCCAGAGGGAGTCACTTCTCATCAGCAACATCACCATCCACGCTTCTTCATGTCCTGAAGGCCACCAAACAGGCAGGCAAACGTCAGGTGTCATTTTGATATCATAAGACTTTGCCGGAACATATCCTCCTTGTTCAAAGCCCTGCTTGTTCTTCATATCAGGTCACGTATTCCTCTACATGCCCCAAATTCAGTAGCCTATGTTTCTTCTTGAACTGAGAACACAACGTTTTCTATTGCTGCTGTGCTACAGAGTGTGTGTGCGCTCTCTATTACAGCTTATATTTAATAAACGAGGAACAGGCACCCTGTTTATGTTTATTCATAACAAGTTTAGATGTTACTTTTGAAGATAAAGAAACAAGTTTGATGATATACAATATCAGCTACACGCTCTGCACTGATAGCAAACTTTAGCAATCAAGGAAAGATAAAAAGGTTTTGGAGAATTTAATCACGTACTTCAAAGTAGGCTTAAGAACATATATTTCAGAAACTGAGATAAAATATGAATGTTTAATTTATCTTCTTTCTTTTTTACCGTGAGTGTTTCTGATTCTCTTGCTAATAACCTCATTGCTTATGTCAGCCAACAACTTTTGTGGTGTTTGTTTTTTATTAGAGGGTAGTTTTTTTCTTTCCTTGAAGTAACTTTTGTTGAAGAAAGAATCTTTTAATTAGCTTTTAGTTTTCCAAAGGATGTGACTGTTGCTTGATTTTACTTGAGTAGAGGACACACGTCATTGGGGGTGACTCGATAAATTTCACACTGTTACTGGAAAGGAGGAAATTGATGCAAAAATAACCAGGTCATAAGCAATGACGTGCTGAGGTTCATCTTCAGTAGACAACCCCATTTCTTGAGTAACCTCTGGTGATACCTCTGTGTGATGGTAAGGACAATCATGCTCTATTTTTTTCTTTTTTGGCTGGTTCTGTAGTGACATAAGAAAAAGGCTTCTCTGTTGTGACCTGAGATAATTGCAAACTTGTTTGGGCAAGGTATATAACCAAATATGAAGCACCACCTTGCTAAATATTTGCCCTTTTCTGGATGTTGTTAATTGGATTCTGGTGTTAAGGACGTATACAAACAGAACTCAAAATATGTCTCTGCCCTTTCTCATAAAACCACAGATTAATTCTTGCCCTGAAGTCACAAGCAAAATATTTAATTTTACTTAGGAGCACTTTTGTGCCCAGAATTAACATACTTGCCCAAATTGTATCAGCGAGCCTCCATGTGTGATGTGACACGTGGTGTGGTTTGAGAAGAGCTGCTCTTTGGGTCCTTCAGCTAATCTTGAGTGGAAGAGTCTGAATGAAGGGCAGCTGTCACAGAAGGAAATACAATTTTTGTCAAGACTTAAATTCATAT
>NW_009626294.1:0-19529 GCF_000690535.1 Cariama cristata | reverse complement strand
GGAGATCGATCTTTTAACTGGGATGGGGATATGAAGAATGCAAAAGCATCCTTAGCATTGTTTACAGGCATCCACTGAACCAAAACCTTTATTTGCACTTGGGGAGCTTCATAGAGAAGCAGCTAAGCCATCATGTTTAGGGTGAAATTTCAAAGTGCTTGGTGTTGACCTAACTCTACTCCTGTTAAAATCAACAGTGAAATAAAACTCTGACTGGATAGAACTTGCTAAAAAGTTGAGGATTTCTGAGAATTGTTTCTTGGGCTAAAATTTACTAAAGTTAAAAAGTCTGCCTAGTCTACCTAATTTTCTAGGGGATGGATCTTGAGGAAACCTGTTTGTTTTCTTTTGTTTAGCTTTTCTATCTGGTGGTTCCATAAAGTGGTCATGATAGAACGATGAAATCAAATCAAAGAAACAAGGAATTAGGTGCCTCTGTGGCAAATAGTGCTGACAGCAAAGTTGCTAGTTAGTGTAGGAAGCTGTTAGCTGGAGATAAGAGGCACTAAAGGCATAAGTGATCTTCCAAACACTATCACTTACCAGTTTTATGGAAATGAGTGTGCTCATCTACTAAAAATAGGTTTTGAAATTTTGAGACTTGCCAGAGCAGAATCTCTCTGGTGCTGATTAGCATGTTGAATCACTTGATCAAATGTGTGCATCAGCTAAAATGAGGGGAACTTAGGAATCAAAGGAAAGGAAATTACCCCTGATATCCTGTACTTTCTTTGGTATTCAAAACTAACTGATTGGAAAATAAGAGGAAATATCCCACATTTATACTGCATGCATCTCTTTCGCTGCTTCCACAGGACAGTGGAAGAAGTCAGGCTTAGCACTGTGTCCTGCTACCTACTGAGCAGCGAGATCCTGCTGGGTTACCACTCTTCCTGAAGATGATCAGGGTTAAAGGTTTCGTGGGGAGAATATGACAACTATCTGAAAATTTATTAGAGTTTAACATCACCAATTAATATCCAACCTGTGACCAGTGTAAAGTACCCATGGCAAGATATTTTCTTACACATTAGCAGGCGTAGTTCAGATAAACATTAATATCTTGAGCGACTTCAGGAGTTGGACCACATAAAGGATGCCAGTCTAAAAGTCAGCCATATGAACTTCAAATTCAAGCACAATTTTAAAAATGGATGGCTTGGTAATTTGAACAGTGTGCCCATAGATTTGGTCTGAACAGCAGGACTGCTACTTCGAGATGTTAGTGCTGCTCAGTGACCTCCTGCTGTTTTGGGTCTGTGCAATGCCCGTTTGTCAGTCTGCCTGGGTTCCTTCCTAACTCTGCTGCAGTATACTTTCCAAAGGAGAAAGCACACTTCCTAACAGCTCGAAGCTGCCTGTGAGGTGTTATGTCTTAGCCTTTCTTTTTTTACCATTTTTTTTACATTTTTATTTTTCTCTTGTTCTCCTGAGAGTAGAATGCACAGGCTCCCGAGAGAATTCTGCTCCCCCCGGCCACAGTTCATTTACAGCTGATTTTAGGAACAGCGAGAGAAGAACACTTTGAATCGGAGTATGTCAGCTACCTACCTGGCTGAAAGAAGGAAGTGCATTAATCCAGATATTAAAATAAATAGACCCAGCTGTTTTATGGAAACTCTAGAACCTTAAAACCTTTATTTGTTCTGTATTTTACTTGATTGTCTGAACCTGTTCTTGCTTTCCTAGCAAATGGCTGCAAAGAGAAATGCAAACAGACAAAAGGGAACAGCAAAGAGGATTTAAAAAATGCATACAACGGAGCATGAAGAGTTTAGACAGAAAATCCTTCCCTTTGCCTTCTGTGTTTAAAATGAATTGATGCAGATACTGTGCTATGTAACTAGCGGCTTACCTATTGCTAACTGCACGGTGTTCTGCGAGAAGTGTATAGCTGGTAGGTTAGGTTACGTATTTTCTTCTGTTGCAATAACGTGTGGGGCATCCCCATCTGTATTGTGTTTGATTTCCATGAGAGACCAATGGCAGTGGAAGAACAGAACAGTGCAACTTGATAAATCTGGAAAGAGCTGTTTTCTCTAGTCCCCTTCAGAGAACATGTGGTCTTTGTAGCCTTTGGAATTCTGCCTGATTAGAAGAAAAAGCCAAATAATTTGACACAACAAAGCAGCACACAACTTCAGCTTGCTAGCAGTGCCTTAGTAGCTTGCCTGTCTTTCCAGAATGTGACAAGTGCCTGAGGAAAGGCAAACAACTCGTATTGAGAGAGAAGGAAGGGAGTATTAAGTGCTGTTGATTTCGGAGGAGGGGAGGGAGGAAGCCTTTGCATGGCAAATGAAAATAGAAATGCAAATCAGCTCCAAATACTTAACATATCTGATAAACAATTGTATAAAAATAGAAAGTGGAGACAATAAAGACCTTCAGACATTCTGTATTCACATTCACTGTCAGCGTAGTCTCACTTAGCTGAGGAGTGTGCCTGTGTACGCTGCCGGACAGGAGCACGTATTCCCACCGGTCGGTTAGACCTTTCCATGGCACGTACAAACGCCAGTTCCCAAACATCCATATTTGTAGCCACGCGAATGATTGCAATTGTATTATGGCAACTGAGATTACATGTACAGGATAAAATACTGCTCAGTGTTGCCTGAAGCACTAGAAAAAGGGTATAATAGAGAATGAAGGAGCTGAGGGGAAAAAGGGAGGAAGAAGAACATAGTCTTAAGTATATTGCGTCGTTCTGTGGGGTCAGTGCACAGATCATGTTTGAGGTGGTTGTGCCTGATCTGTTCAATGGTTGTTTGCCAAAAGCTGTATTTCAGCTGTTGCGCAGTTTAGAAAAACATCTTGCGCTGTCACCTCCACAGGTACCTACTGCAGAGAACTCTAATGATATAACTTATAAAGAAGCATGACAAAAGTGAAGAATACCGAATCCACTGAATCTAAGGTGGATCACACCTTTTTAAGATTTTTTTTTTTAAGAAGCGAGGTACTGCTCCAGCATGAAGGATCACTGCTTCAGTATCTGTCAACCCATAGGTCAGTTACTTGAATTTTAAGTGTTTGTTTTCTGTTGTGGTGTTTCTCTGTAACAAATGCAACTTTTTGAAAATGCAAGCACCTTCCTTTTGCATTCTTTCAGAATACTTGGTAGAAACAAAAGCAATAATTTGTAGTGTGATTTGATTTTCCATTTTCAGGCAAGGACATTGCAAGTATTATAACTGCTTAATCTATTGTGCAAACAGACACCATAACAACACATCTGCACCTCTCTAACCAAGGTCTGTCTAAGGAAAAAAAATTCTAAAGGGAAATCTTAAAATAAACTTTAGCATGAGGTCAGATTCTTTTAAACATTTTTTGATTTGCAAGGATATGTTATTTATGATCAGAGTTCCTCAGCCTTTTTAAAGTCCAATTGTTAAACATGACCTGATGAGAATGAATTCCCCAGCTATGTTGCAGCTGTGAAATAAAAACCATTGTTAAGATCTCAGACCAGCCTTCTAATTCATTATTGTTAGGTAAAAGAGTGATTTCTCTTGAGAAAATATAATACAAACTCTCCTTAGCTCAGTTGGGATTATTCCCTGTGTGGGAAAAATATGTAGTAAATGTTAAACTTAGTGTTTTTTCCATTTAATAAAGTATGGTTTATAATTCCTTATACTTTTAGGGCTTAATCCTGTTATCAATCAGCTAATCAAGTAATGCATTGAACATTAATAAGACAGCAGATGACTTTTCTTTCCAACAGCAGAAGTCTCGTACAGAAATGCATTGGCTTGTTAGCTCCACTTAACCTGTTGCAAACTTTAGAGATGAAGTATATACTTACGCTATTCTTTCTCCATCAACTTGCTAATTTGTTCCCCTAGCCAACCTGAACAAGGTGTTCAAGCCTGTCTTCAAGGAGTTACGCTCTGTTGTGTCCAGTGGGTACCCAGTGTTTGCCAAAGCTCTTGCTATCTTGCCTCTTAGTTTACACAGTGGAGCTATGGTATTTCTGCAGATATGGCAGCTCTCTGTATCTGAGGGAAAAGGAATTAAAAAAAAAAAATCATGAAGAACTGGTGCTATAGTCAGGCACTAGATTCAGAGACAAACCAATGTTCTGGTTTTCCTTGTCAAGTTTAAGCCTTGAAATTTTGGTGAAAAATCAAAATCTGTTTCCTCCTCTCTGAACACAGGCACAGTTAGCCCCAAAGTGCTTCTGTCCCACCTGGAAGCTGTTGTGAAATGCTCCATCTGTGCCCATTGCTCCCTCTAACCTCTCTGTGCAAACTACTGCCTTGAATTCCCATCTAGTTTCCCTAACACCTCCTGCAGTGCTCTAATTTTCTTCTTATTGAAAGGTGCTACGTGATGGGATATCCTGATATCCTCATTTTTTATTGTGTAAAACAATAGCTTTATAAAAATCCTCATTTTCAAGGGATGTGACATGATTTGGGAGGATTTTTCTTCTCAGAAACCTCATTCTTCCCCTTTTGTCTTCTGACAGCCTATTTATCTCACCTTAGCTAAATCATCTTTATAGATAATAATTTATATTCCAGTTGCCAGTAGGGTGTGTTTTTGTTTCACTAGGTGAGAAATAAGTAAATCCATATTCTTCCCAGCTGAAATTATCATTTATTACAGTCTGTTGTGTTGTATTTCATTCTCTACATAGTCAAGAATATAAAGCCAGTGCTTTTTCTCTAAAACTTTCGTATTATTTTTACACAGTTTTTGTTCTCACGTTTTATCTTTTTCCCCTCAGTCCAATTCCATCATGCCTTGCATATGAACTGCTTCAATTACAACCAGTCTCTGGCAAATAGCCAACTGATGAACTCACTTGATGCTTTTAATTAAGGCGTACGAGTCACCTCCAGGATGTCTCTTTGTCAGTCCATAGGAAGAATGCTAAAGATTTCTTCTGGAAATCTTCATAGCAAAGAGGAGGAAAGGAGACATATGAATGGGCAACTGCTGGTTTTGGATGTCTGTAGAGAAAATACACTTCCGATAGCTGCAGTGCATTTGCATACAAACTCTTTAAGTTGAAAGGGCAAAAGTCATGATAAATACTTTTGTTGCAGAATGAAAACGGTAATTTTTTTCACCAGTCTGTTTTTATTAATTTCTGTTGGTTATTGAACTTTAAAATACACCTTGCAGATAAAATCTGCATGCTTTTTTTGCATGCCTAATAAGCACATCTTGTATTGCTTTGTGATGGTAGGTGGTACCTGCTAGGAATCAATTTACAGGTGAGAATCTCAGTGTACCTAGGAACAGCCCTTGATGTCTAGTGAAGGACATCTGTGTTGACTAAAGAAGCCTTTGTCAGTTAAGTTACTGCTGTGACTTAAGCGTTTGGCTGATCTTAATATTAATTTTGAGCTATATATCAAAAAGTTTACTAAAAATTTGCTATTTTATGTGATAGTCAAGGTGGTTTTTCTGCATGCCGATCTGTACTCTCTATGGACATGTCTCCAAAGTAGATAGTTGTTTTTTCTTAATTCGGCAACTCAGAACTCCCTCCCGTGGCATATTCTTCTCCGTTAGTTTCTAATGCTTTCGTGGGAGGTATCAGAGATGGGTAAGAAACCTAGGGCACCATTTACTAACGGCTTGCATTAGTGAAATTTGTCAAAAACATCGTGCTTGGTATTGTTTTGCAAATTGTTCCATCTTAATAGTAGTAATTCAAACATTAAAAATCAGACTTTCCATTTTGCAAGTTGGAAGCTAAGGAACAGCAAGGCTTTTCTGGGCAAATGTACAGTTTGTGCACATTTTATTTAAGGGGATGAGCTTCATTTTTAATAGCACAGTCTGTCACACCTTGGTAATGAATCCGAGTAAAAGCCATACACCAGGAATATATCAAGAATAAAACAAAATTTCAGACTCCGGGGGTTTTTTGGGTTTGCTTTTTTCCTTCTTTTTCTCTTTCATCTAGCTAGCTAAGGGATTACAAAGGGTTCTGTAAATGTCAGAAGTTTATGTCATAGTGCTTAGCACTCTGTAAAGCCTTGCACAGCTTCGCTGTTCACATGGTACTTACTCATTATGCAAAATCAGTTAGAAATTTCCTACATGAAATAGCAGCGGTTCTCCCAGGTAAAAATAAATACATTTATGCCACTTTAGATATTCATCAAGACTGTGGGGTTTTTTCATTATTTAGACATTATTTTGCTCCTATTAGTTCTGATAGCAGCTTTTCCAGTTGAAGTAATATGGCTTGTAAAGTTAAAATCAATTACAGTAGAGTATCCCTTATGGATATCCTGGAGGAGATAGCCTGTACATGCACTGCAGGTCTCGTTTCAAACTTTGAAGGCTGTAATCTGAATTCAGTACATGTAGCCATTAAGAATTAACACAAGATATAAAATCTTGCTGATTGTGTTTCTAAAATGTCAGTCAAGTAGCAGCTGATGCCTAGAGTTGTGTTAGCACAGTAAACTCAGGGTATAGTGAGATATGTTTCAGGGACGTGATTTTGGAAATCTGGGGAGAAATGGAAAAGCTCTATGACCTTGGAGACACTAGTTTCTTGATGAATGTTTGGAGTGTCAGAGATATATATGTCCTATGTATACACACATGTATTTTTCAAAGTTTCTACTTCATTAAAGCTACCTGTACAATCTGGATGGAAAGAAAAAATGATTCGGAGTTCTTATGCACAGCTTTTCTGTAGTCATGGTGGCCCTTAATATTTTTCATGCTAGAGTTTATTAAAATATAATTTTAGCTTAATATAGTGTAACTATATTTGCATGAAAATTACATTCATCTTATGACTCATATCTCATGTGGGCATAAAGTACATTACACAGCGTGTTGAAAAGAATTGTCTTCAGATGTTGGTCAGCTTTGTGAGAGAAATGGAGAATTGGTGAATGCGCAGCTCCAGCAGTTCCCCAGCTTTCACCCTGGAAGTCAGCACCGATTCTTCTGTTGATATGTTCCTTTTAGTAAAGCCAAACATTGTTAGCAGCATGTAATATCCCCAAGCACAAAGAACTCTCAAATTGCAATTTTTATCCTCCACTAATATCCTGCTGTCTTCACTGATAACAATACATTACTGAAGTGCAGCACAATGTTTTTTTAAAACGTAAACAAAGACCAAAGTATCATACTGTACTGGTTTAATGACATACAAAGGTAGTGAAATAAAGGGAAGACATTTTTCTTGTTACTGCTACTTCTTTAAGAAAGGTGGTTGTTTTTCTGGAGTGGAAAAATGTCAGCCTTATCCAGTATTCCCAGAAGCACTGGTCTAGCATATTGCATATTTGGAGAGTCAGTGCAGTTCAAGCACAACAAATTGTAAAGCTTCATATAAAGCTATGCAGTCCCAAAAGATCCTCATTTGGCACTTTTGCCTTGAGAAGTCCATGGAGGCAATAGACTCATAGAAATTTAAGGTGTTTACAAACTGAATGCCAGCTACTACAGCACTTTCTGGAATGCTGCTTATTCCATTTGGGTAACTTTTCCATACCTAACTGTGGCAGGGCAGTCTGCTGCTGCCATACATTTCATTAACAAACAAGGGAGAAAAAAAGTCTTTCTCTGCCTTTTTTCTTTGTTTATCTGTTTTTTATGTAACGACGTTTTTCCTAAAACCCTGTTTGTTTTCCTCACATAAAAAATAAAATAACCCCACACCCAAACCCAGGTTGCCTTGGTGGTTAACTAGTCAAGACTACTTGCCTTGATTTACTCTAAAAAGCCTAGGTGGCCACTGGGGCAAATATACACACGCAAACATATATATATGTATATGGATTTGACAAATTTCAGAAATAAATGTTCGCACTGCTCTAGTGCTCAGGATATGACCACGTAAGCTTCTTTTTTGTTGTCAGGAGGAATATTATGTGGTAGCTTTTGTTTTGGAAAAGCTGGACTTACTGCCCAGCTAACTCCATAACATGAACTGAAACCTTACCACCTGAAAAAAAAAAAATTGTCTTCTGTTTCCTAAGAAAATCAGTGCACTGTTTCCTAGCAATTTTTTCACAATTTCTGAAGTATGAGAGCTGTCTACAACCCAGGTATTCAACTTCTTAGAAAAAAAAGTGCCTTTTTTTGGATATGCCACAACGAAGGTATGTGTGACAGACATACACCTCTAGCTAACGCCATGAATAAACTAGTGAGGATGGGGCATGATAGGTTTTAATAGTACCTCAGTATGCATCAGAATAACTATTTTATGTCTTTGGAGGATTTACATGACAGTTGTAAGTGCATATGAAAGCTGAGGCTGCCGTGTCTTCATTGCCAGTCTTACTTATGTTAACAAGATTATGCTAAGGGAAAGTTGAGACAGATGTTCTCATTCCTTCATCATTTTACCATGTAGACAAACTTTTTCTCTCTATCTGACTGAATGTGATGGAGCAGTTTCATTCAAAAAACCAAAAGGGTGGGGCAGGAAAGAAGTCCTGGAATCAGAGAAAAGGCTTCCAGCCTGATGTTTGGCTTACAGGCCTCTAACGAATGTGTAATTATTTATAACATGTGAAACGGTTTCAACAGCAAAGAGTGGGAGCTTTAAAAAAAAAAATAATCAAACAAGCTTACACCAAAATGCATCTTATGGTAGGGTTTATGGGAATTATCAAAGGAAATACAGCATGTAGGTTTGAATTCTCTTGGGTGGCAGATAGAGGCGGGAATGAAACCTGCATCTCACAAATTTGAGGTAGTTGCAGTGAGCACTGGGCTGCATATTTGTTAAATGATGGTGGTATCACATCATTCTTGGTAAATCTATCCTTCATAACCATCTGTTGCGTAAAAATACTTGTGTTAGAATTTGTAAATATCTTCTGGATGACCAACACAGTGTATTTCCTGCAAATACTAGATTTATTAGCGAATGTGCAGCTCTAGTTTCGGTATCAGATGAGTTTGATTTCCTAGCAACCAACAGTCATTTGAAATACTTGGTGGGTACTAATCGTTTTCTGTATACATGCATGTATACATGCATAAATGTATTTTTTACAGGAAACATGCCACTCTCAAATATTTCTCTGTTGATTACATCAATCGCTTTATATGTAATTAACATGCTTTCCATTTGATGGAGGCTTACAGAAATGTAAAATCATCTTAATTGTCTTTTGAGGCTTTGCCGCTAACTTAAAACCCAAGTTTCTGGTTTGTATGAAAGTTGTAGTTCTTTATAGTACCACTGAAACTATGGTATAAACTGACTTTCTGCAATGACTTCACTAGTCATATCAGAAAATCTAATAGAATTTAAAATTTGATTTTACATAAGCTCTGGTTAGACAAAGTCAGGGAAAATTTACATAACAAAATCCTACTATATTAGATGAAGATGATGATGTTTATTATTATTATTATCTGTGTTGCATCAATCAAGCTCTGTTTTACTTTCCTCAAACTGTCGTCAGCCTTTTCCCTTTTTGGCAGATTTTATATGTACTTCTACTTCCCTTTTGTGTACGTGCTAAGAATGGATGAATAAAGGCAAGTTGGCTTTCATCGCCATAATTAACACTTGCACGAAGCATAAAATGTGAAAATTGGAAAGGAAGATGCAACTGAGGGGGGAAGCTGAACCTGCTTGATCTTTTCTGGTTTGAAACCGCTTGACAGATCAACCCTTTGAGATTCAAGTTCTATTTAGTGAAATGTCAGTCGGAAGCTGCTGAGTGGGAGGGACGTCGTCACTCACTCCTCAGAGACAGCTAATCATATCGTGGCGAGGAGGAAGAACTGTTTAATTCCTGCAGACTTCAGTTGACAGAATCTCGTGAATTGCTCTTTGTAAATTTATTCTGCCAAGACTAGAGGTAAGCAGGGCGTAGGTACACGATCTCAAACAAAAGCTTCCAAACTGAGCTCTCTAGCAGCAGTTCTCAAGCGTAAGAGCCCCAGTATTTACTCCCATTTCTACCCCCCAGCTTCTTTCTTACACCAAGGAAATGCAAATAGCTGGAGTGAAGCTAGGTAGGAGGAAAAAAAACCATGTTTTAATACCGTGAGTGTGTTTCAGTGTTTGCCTGTGTTTATTGCCTGGAGCATAGAATAAAACTATACTGAATTTGAAGCCAGATTTGCTTTTGAATAGGGAACCTAATAACCATTTTGTAGCACTCAGGTTTATAAATAACATAGGACTGGATAGCAAGGTGAGCAATCGAGAGTTGAGTTGTCTGAGGTAACAATGCCTGAGATTTAAAAAAACGTTCTTAAATATACATGAACTTACTTGATGCGACAAAAGCTTGAAAATACGTTGCTGCCGAAAAAGGATAGAAGTCGTCACTCCATCTTAGGTTCTAGGTGTCCTGGTGCAAACTTGCGAAAGAAAGAAGTGGTCTTAAACACAGCATTTCCAGTCTCCTAGGCGAAGTAAACTCTTGCTAATGAGACCTAGACATTGGGTAGTTTTTTGTACTCCTGTCGGAGACAGCTGTGGCCAATGCTGGTAGCCAACAGTCGTGATAAAAAAATTATTCTATTTTCATTGTTTCTTTAGAAATGTATTTTAATACCCTTGATTAAGATGTATGTCATAACTTCTAGTTGATGTGTAAGAAGTAGAATAGATTTGTGGGGACTAAGAAAGATCCCCTGGTGAGAAGTACAGGGAGCAGATGACAGAAATGTACGTGGGTAATAAGTAAATAAGAATCTCCCACACATCTATGAGAAAAAAGAAACAAAATAGTATCATAAACAAGAGTGTACTTTAAAGCATAGAATTTTAAGCTATTTTTACTGCCATTTAAATTTACTTTTAATGTAATTAGTATCAGCCAACTAGAATTTAACGTTAATGTGTGAGCGTGTATGAATTCATCCGGATATAGGAATGCATAGATAATATATTTAGTACTTGAGCACAGTTAGCAGAACGATGTCATCGTGCAAAGAGATGTTCACACTGTATAATTACCTTATGACAAACACATACGTTGGGATTATAAAGAATCTTCAATCAAAGAACTATGCTATTCTGCACAGTATATAATTTTAAATAGACGTATTCCAGCTGTTGCCATTACTGCTGTCAGGTTTGTATCTAATCACACTCCCAGCAGTAGAAAGCCTGATTTAATACTATTTCTCTGGTCTGAATTTTTAAGAGTCCAGGTTCTAATCTCCAGTGTTTCTGCTGGGCTGTGCAAGACCAGCTCTTTACAAGTGTTAAAGCACTTAAAATTTGAGATTCATACACCCAGTGATGTTTCCAAAACCACTTTACCATTATCTGCCCTTTTCAGTGCCTAAATAACTTCTAAAAGTGTCTGCTATTGATCTTATCTCAGGAGTAAAACATAAAAACCTGTATGAGCAGAAAAAATAGAGGATGACAATAATTCCTGGAGAATTATTTTCCCTTTTATTATCCTTCCAACAATTGAGGTTTTAGAACTCTGGGTTCAGAGACAGGGACAGAGACTGACCCAGTGGTGAGAGCATTCCCCAGGTGCATGAAAGGTCAAGGTTGATCTTCAATATCACACTTGCTTATGTGAAAGGAAAGATTGTCAAGGCTAAGGCTCTCCAACAACTTCATAGCTGACGACAAGAGAGTCTGAAAGCCGGGAGTCTTGTCTGCTTTGTACATAAATCTTGTTCTCCATCACCTAAATCCTCAAATCATGGGCTAGTATGAGATATATTAGGAGAAGAAATATAGACAGCTACCCACCTGTCTCAAAACTGGTATAAATCAGCCTATATATATATGTGAGAGAAGATGTGTGTGTACATACAGAGTTATGCATATATTCAATTTTCTATTGATATTGTTGCTAAAAAAGTCATAAATTTCCAGCCTGTTCTCACCGACTTTCTGACAAGCAGCAGACTAATGTAAGAAGAATGACATACACCATTGGGACTTCTGATTTTTGGTTTGTCTTTGCCTTTAAGATTTAGCTAATGCCGATTAGTGTTCCATATTTAATATAAAAGAATCTGTATTTAGAGGCTGTCAATCTTTTCTTTCTTGGCTCATTAAGAATAACATAGTAAACGTGATCTAATAGTTTGCAATATGTCCTCCAGCAGAATTGGGAATCTAAGAACTACTGTTTCAGTTTTTTCAGACTAAAGATGAAATACATGTAAAATGAATCGAGAATTAAGAGAACCAAAGAAGAGACTCAATGACTTAATATATTTATACACCACAAAGAGGAAAGTGTCTAAATATTTTAAAATGGTGATTCTTGCCATTTCACCCTTTCGACCCCTATTTATAACAGAAAAATACTTTTGCTTGGTCTATCTAAATTCAAAAAGAATGTTTTGATGGGTGAGTTTGAAAAAAGCAGAAAAGTTGTCTTTCAGTTCTCAGCCACCCTCTAAGATGACAAAAGACATTTTGTAGAGAGCACCAAAAGATTTAAAGAAAAATTGGTGGCTCATCAGTATTTTTCGGCCCAACACTGCGAATAAGCCTCTACTGAAGAGCAGATGGGCTATTAAATAGGCTTATAGTTCTGTGCTGCCAGATTCATATGGCTGAGTTCTGAAAACAAATCCCCTGGGTTTAGATGAAATCCCTAAAGAAGGCCCTACCTTGCTGCACTGCCCTCACATTACTTTGTGATGACCAGAACCTGAAAACTGCTGAACTGGGATCTAATATTTTAAAACGAGCTTTGCATACTGAAGTTCATTTAACTGTGATCTGGTGGGATCTGCTGTCAGGAATTCAGGTCAGGTTCCAGGACTCTGAGGATAAACAACAGGTAGCCTCTCTGGAAGTACTGCTGCTTTAATTTTGACAGGCATGTACTGAAAAGAAGCAAGAAATACCGGTAAACTGTGCAGCCTGAAATTTCCTGCTGGAAAAGAAACGTCTCCAGAAAAATGCAAGGACACAATAAGTGCGGTTCATCTCAAGAGTTCTTCAAGTGAAATTGAGGCTCATTCTCTTATGGCCAACTCTGCCTACGATTTGGCTCTTGTCAACGAGGAGAGAGGGAGGTGTCTCTGAAAAGCAGTTCTTTTAAGAGAAAGAGGTAAATCAATCCCTCTCTCTACCCACCCTGAGCAACATCACACCTCTAGAAGTAAGGACAAATTCAGGATGGCTTCAGTCAAGTCATGACTATTCCAAGTTTCTTTTTGGAGTTTGAAGTCCTTAGTTCTATCATGCATTGAGCTCCTCTGGGAATACTCCATGCATCAAAGGCCGCCTATTTATGAAGTTCATTTCAAGTGAAAGTTGAAACTTATAGAAGAAAATGAAAATTTAGTGAGTGTGATTGACTGCTTCAACTTTATTACCAAAATTACCACCCTCAGTTTTTACTTACTCTCTTGGAATATCTGGCTTTTTCTTTCCTATGGCAAATTCTATAATTACATTTATAAACTTCTCATGGAGTGTTGAGATTCAACTTAGTTAACAAAAATATTTTTACTCCATTTGGAAGTTTTATTAATTTACAAGTTAAAAATGACCTTTGTCATGTTTTGTGTGCGCACATGCACACAAAGCCAATATTCTGCATTGCCAACACATTGAAATGTAACTGTGATTTGTATTATATGCTGTCCCAATTAATGGATATGCTCAACTTCTCTTCACCAGAACCTTTACTAATTGATGATGATAACAAGAAAGCAAACTATTAAAAAAAATAGTTAGGTAGTACTCAGATTTCAGGTTGCTTATCAGAATTTTCAGAATAGAAGCATTTTTTTAAATGCTTCTATTGCTTCCTATTTGTTATGTACCTTTTGGTTATCTAAGTGCACAACAGCTGTTTTCCAAATTCATTGAAATATTATAAAACAAGGTTTTCAAAATGCATTTAAATACATTAACACAATTTCACCTGACTTGGCACTGTACTGTTAGAGATTGTTTTCTCTTTATGGCTAAGGACACATATTGATTCCGGATTATTTAATTATGGTCTCTTCCTGTCGTCTGGAAGAGGGAGGGGGGAAAAAAAAAATACCATTGAGGGTATTTTGGTTTGGTTTTTCCTTCCACCTCCAGTCTTTGCTGAGAGCAGTCGCCGCTGCCTGCAATGGCTGATGCTTCACATGTCAAAACCCTGCTGAGTCCCCAACCTTCAGCCCAGAACCTGTTCCAGCGCTCACAAACACACCTGTGTTTGTGCTCCACAGAGCTGTTCAGACAACAGGGGAAATTGTTTCTGAACCCTGCTGTATTTGCAGTACTGATCCTGAAGCGTGGTGTTTGATTGCATTTCTGGCGATTTGGTAGCTACTGTAACTGCGAAACGTTTACATGACCGTGTTATTTAAAACAGATAATCATGCTGCTATAAAACTGCATTATGTAGATGCAAAGTTGTGCTTAGTGCACATCTGTGCTTCAGCATATGGGGGTGTGTGTTAGTTTTTCCATGCAGGGGTGTGTGTGTGCATGCATGTGTGCAATATGTATATTTTTAATATATCTACATACATAACAGCTGTGCTCCTCTATTTTACTGTAGCAGCCTTTGCCTCTCTCTTTTTGCTGTTTTTTCTTTCCAGTAAGTATTCCTGGTTTGGTGATCTGGTACTGGATTAGGTTTCTGGTAATAATGTAGTGAAGCCAAGAAAGGAAGTAGGTGAGGGACTTAAATGTAACTGAGCAGCGCTGAGCAACTTCTTTGTAAATTCATATCCTAATTCCTTTTCTCAGTAGAAGCTCTGTTGTACTCCAGCAACATAAAAACCTTTAACATTCTCTTTTGGCTCACGTTTGGGTGAAGAAGCTGTAAAGCAATGTTTATTCGCAAGCTCAAATTATTTTTATTGATGAGAGTGCATTTCTAGGGAACTCTTGCTGCACCTAAATGTGTATCCTTTCAAACTAAAGGTTTTTTCCTGAGAGTTTTAAACTCTCTTCTCCAAAATGTTTAGGTACCGTACAAGATGGAGTAGTATAACTACGCTGACTGTAACGGGGCTCCTGCAAGGATAAATGTGGTGTGCTTGTTGCTCCTCTTCTGTATCTTTAAATATCATTATTCTTCTCTTACTTGATTGGTATTGAATGATTGCTAGGTTTGCACTTTGTATTTTGTTGATAAAACAAATATTGAGAGTTCATGAAGTCTTTTTTATTCCTAACTTTAGAAATGTTAAGTATGAAAGTAGTCCAGAAAGGCAGCTGGCCTGATAGCCAGAAGATGTAAAGAAAAAAATGGCAATTGTCAGACAGAAAAATGAAATACAATACACTGTCTCATACAACCTGTGTGGCAAGATTCTCTATGTGCAATATAGAATTCTATCTTCTGTGGAGAGCAGAAGTGCCTTCCACAAATTTTAGCCTAGGAATCTCTTCTAATTGCTAGTTTAGTTTGAATCTGCAGCCCTTAGAGCCTTATGTTAACATGCAGCCCACTGTCTTTAATATTCTCATAGCACAAATACTGGTCTACCCATTTCTCCTTAGTGCTCTCTGCTCCCTTGTTAAATAACGAAACCATCCTCAACCTAATCACGTGTGGGTGGTTTTTTCTTTTGAAGAACATCTCCCTTACTCATTTTCAGAATCGGGGTGAACTGCTGGGGTTATTGGTTTATATGGAGCCAGTATGTATCCATAGTGTCGGAGGTTAAGTGTGTTAAGAAAATGAAGATCAGCCACATCTTTCCTCCCTGAAAAGGACATGCATAAAGGACTGTGGCATGCTATAATGTCTTGGGCAAAGTGAGTGAACAGATTTATGAGCCTTTTGTCACAGGAAACCCCGAACACGCTGGCATAGGGAAGCGATCGTGTTCTAAATTAACCAAGCCCATCACTGATGACAGGAAAAACCAGAACACTTTGACTAGAAAAAAGAAAGAGGGATTTAGCTTTCTTTTTTATTATTATTATTTGGAAAAAAAAAAAAGGGGGAGGGAGGTATATGGTTCAAGCTTCCTTTGTGGAAGTTAACAGGACTTACGTTTTCCTTTGTTTTGCTGACACCTCCTGAGGCTGTAAATGTGATGTATTGGAGCTGACCTAGAATATAATCTGCTATTGAGTTGTGTGTTTATCCAGTCCAGGTAATTATTTTCTTAAACATTTCTGACAAAATATTTCTGAATTGCAAATAAAAGCAAATGACAAACAGATATGTAGAAATCACCTATCGTAAAAATCCAATCTGTATTCCTAAATCTCGAGAGTTTCAGCTGTTCAGCCCTAATGCAAGAACACTAAAGTCTATTAGACATGAGCAGCAAGCAATAGGAAATAGGAAATGAGAAAAATATGTAGAAACGACTTGCATTGTTCTGGATCAGGGTGCAATTTACATTGCTTGGTTAAAGATAACTTATGCATCTGTCTACATGATGTAAGTTATCAAGTGGAGGCAGTAATTTGATGGTGAATTTTGTTGATAAGAATATAGGGAAGTTATTCCATGTTGAAGATATGACCATATGATTTCCTTAAGGTTTATGTGCATACACATTTTTGGATTAATACCCTGCAGAGGTGCTTGCATACCATAATTCTTAGGAAATTTGGCAGTTTATAGTTAAGAAAATTACTGGTTATGATCCGTACTGTATTGTTAAAGCTGATGGCTAAAATTTGTATCACAGGATCAAACGTTCTGGAGCGTCATCGGTAGGTAAGAGCAATTTAAAGAAGGAACTCTCAGAGAAAAGTCTTAAATTTTTCAAGTGATATGTTCCAAGAGTTAAGAAGTAAAATGTTTGAAAAGTAAACGCAAAAGATTTAGAGAAAAGCACAGTTAATTTGCTCAGAGTATTCAGCATTGCTTATTCGGAACTACGGGAAAGAATTCAGAAAAGATAGTGAAATATGTCAGCCTCCACCATAATCTATAGTTTTCTTTTGAGTTTATTCCAGATAGCATATTGGGAAGTTGTTGTGCATTCAAAACATCCCTTATGCATACAGAGAATGTCTTAATTTTGGGTTGTACTCTCAAGAACTAAAATCTGTTTTCTGAAGACATTCATTAAACCAGCTGCTTTTGCTAATTTTATATGTATATGGACAGACACATAAAGTAGGAGGGGAGTATGGAGCTAGACTCAAATCTATTTCTAATGAAGTCAGCTTTCGAAATTAATTTTGTTAAAAAACCACAGATAATGTCACAAAATTTGAAAAAAATACACCCTCTTCTACTTAGACCCAGCAACCACTAATTCCTCTGCTGTACATTAGTTATATGGAGTAGGAACAAGTGTCTTTGTCAGCTGTGCAAACAATAGATGTTAAATATTAGTAAAAGTATTAGACATTTGGAATTTTAGAAAATGTTTGTTCCCTCTGCCCCCCAAGTGATTATAACAAAACAGAGGGTATCTGTTCCTTGGTACTTGCAATTTGATTGCATATGCAGGAAGAGGTGAAGGTAACTAAAAGCTTGTTTTAATAACAAGGAGGAGAAAGTTTAACATATAGAGCTCCAAATCACCACAGCTGGGGTAGAGGGGATGTCTGTGACTTGGTACAGCAATGCCTGAGAGTTAAATGGCAACTGCATGACTGGGAATCTAATCTTGCCATTTATGTACAAAGTGTTCCAAACACTGAAGTCCAAAAGTGTTTATATTTCTTCAGCAGGTAGAAGAATGGACGTGGCTAACACACAGCATTGCGTTTGAGGATGTGATAATTCCAGAAACGCTGTGTACGGTGTCTACGTAAATGTGCAAATAAGATATTTCAGAAAGAAAACCATTTTAAGTATGCTTTCATTAATACATTTTAAAACTTATTTTTATGTTGTGAAAGCTATTTGCTTTTAAGCCATTTTAGTAACAATTAGTAGTTTTTACAGTTTCTAATGAAAAGTAGTATTTGCTAAAATTTTTGAAATGCTTATTGAGGGCCCAGTTTCAATAGTGGGTAAATAAATAAGAAATGATTACTTTGTTAACTGCCTACCACTGTGTGAAAAATTTGGAAAGTTGTCCAACAGCGTGTAAGTCAAGGGCATGGAAATGTACTGGAGCGTCTGCTGTAATACGTAATATTTTGTGGGGGGTGATTGTGTGAAGAATTCAGTGTTCTACTTAAATGTTTTACTTGGTAATTCACAAGTCATTTTTTCTTCATGCTTTAAGGAGTTATAAAGCAATTTTAATTTACTGTAAAATATTACCACAGATAGGTGTTAATTGGCCCCTCCTCTTACTATTTGCCTCTGTCATTGCTAATGAGGTAACCGAGTAAGAACAAGGCCTTACCTAGTAGATCTTTATCTCATCACCCACAGCTACCTCCTACACAGGTTCCCCAGTTGTTACTAATAATTAAAACAACTAATAAATATTAAAGAAGCAAAACAAAAGCAGTACTGGGTGGGATTTTACTTTTAGGGAATTGGTTGTTCAGACCTGTAGGCAACCAGAATCCTTTAGATGTCTCATTGGAGGAGTGAGTACTTTGTTGCTTCCCGGTCAATAAAATGCTGGCTGTAATAACAGTCTGACCAATCTGCCTAGGACCTGAACATGTATATTTTCTTTTATCAGCAAGGACAGAATAAGTCTCTAACTTTTTCTTAAGCTTGTAATAAAATCTTTTTACTAGCCTTTATTAATCTACTAAAGTAGAAGTAGTCTGTCATGTTTATATGCTAAATGCAGAGGCAGAAATACGTCCTTAAGCACTGCTGAAATCTCCATGTTTAAGTGTTTAAAGTTTGACTTGCAAAAGCAACTCTGTCTCGCCCACACGTGCAGTCCGTAGGGTTTGCTGTGTGCCAGTGGGACCCTTGGACCCTGGTGTCAGTTGGGCAAACACCTCCATCCCTCCCTCCGTGGCAGTTGTGGGAGAGGATGGAGAGAGGAAACGCAGGTTTTCAGTCCTCCCTGTGTCACCTAAAGCGGTGGTTTAGGTGTCAACTAAATGCTCTGCCTTTCTCTAGGCAGAGCAACCATCCTCTTCCCTGGCCACCTGTGGAAACTGTGGGCTGCCATTCAGAGCCGAGCTGTTCTGCTTTCTTCACTGTGTATTTTGTCTTTGCCTTCCTTTGTTTCGTTCATGGAGATCAGTGGTGAGTGGTGTCCCTCAGGAATCCTTATTGGGACCAGTACTGTTTAATGTCTTCATCAATGACATAGTGGGATTGAGTGCACCCTCACTAAGTTTGCAGACGACACCAGTGGTGCGGTTGACACGCCTGAGGGACAGGATACTCTTCAGAGGGACATGGACAAATCTGAGAATTGGGCCCATGTGAACCTCATGAGGTTCAATAGGGGCAAGTTGCAAGATCCTGCACCTGGATCAGGGCAACCCCCAGTATCAATACAGGCTGGGGGAATGAAGGGATTGGGAGCAGCCCTGTGGAGAGAAGGACTTGGGGGTACTGGTGGATGAAAAGCTAGACGTAACCTGGCAATGTGGGCTGGCAACCCAGAAAGCCAACTGTATCCTGGGCTGCATCCAAGGCAGCGTGACCAGCAAGTCGAGGAAGGTGATTCTCCCCCTCTGTTCTGCTCTGGTGAAACACCCACCCCCTCCACCCCCCCCGCAATACTGCCTTTACCTCTGGAGTTCTCAGCACAAAGAGGACATGGACCTGTTG
>NW_009626293.1:0-3943 GCF_000690535.1 Cariama cristata | reverse complement strand
GGCGGGTGGTGGCTTGGGGAGGGCAGGGTGGTGTTTTGGTGAGACTGGGAGGGATAGGGCTGAGGGAGAAGGGAAGGACAGCAACTGGGTAATCCCTTTTCCCTACCATGGCTTTGGGCCTCGGCAGGTGCCTTCTTGCCGATGCACTCATTCGGGGCATCCACAGGGGCCTTGCAGTGGGTGGTCCTAGGCAGCATCCCTGGGGTGGAGCAGCAGGATGCCCCATGGCCATGGGTCAGGGTGACAACTGCATGGAAGCAAGCCAGCACTCTCGCCTGGCCTCATCCTGCGTCTCTGCACCCCAGTATGCCCCGTCTTCCCATTAAACTCCACTTCCAGGTGCTGCTTTAGGGTAGGGAACTTAGTCCTGCATGCTCATATGAGGGTCCCCCCACAGGGGACCATGGTCACAAGCTGGGAGCCTGGGGTGTTGGCGTGGTCCAAAGTCCAGTGCGGATACTGGAGGGACCAGGGGAGGGACCTGGGGCTCCAGGGGCAGCTACTGAGCAGACTACATGGCTAAGGCCAGATGCTGGAGGGATGTCCGCTGTATGTATGTGCATATGCATGTGTTTCCCAATAACTGGCTGTTGCCTGATCAGCCAGTAGGTGGAACAGGATGAAGCTCCTGTTGGGCGCTGAAATTCAGAGGACAACATCACCTGTACGTTAAACTTTATTTTCTCATTAGGAAAGACAACAAACAAACATGTCAAACAAGGGCCCGATGCCCTTTGCACAGACTTGTCTAACATATGAATTCACTAATTCATCAGTTCAGCAATTCATGAATTTTCTAATTCACAAATTCCATGATTTGTAACACGCAGCTCCTAATTTGGGTGCCCCTGAGCACCCCGGGGAGAAGCCGTGCAGACAGGGAGAGGCATGATGGCCTGGAAGGAGGGTGTTGCCTGGGGGCTGCAGGGTTGCAGGGGGAAGAGACTGTTGGAGGGGGAAGGGACTTTGGGGCAGCAAGCACACAGTTGCCCTGGGAAAGTGTTAGGGCCTGTCCACGATCTTCTTCCTCTCACACTGTGCCAGCCCTTCCCCAGCCTTCCTCAGCCTCTGTTCCTCACACTCCTTCCCTGCTGAGCTCTGGGACTGCTTTCAGCCCTCCCAGCTCCCACAGGGTGCACAGACCACAGCCTGTCCAGGGTATGCCTGTACTGGCTGAGCCCAACTGGCTGATGTGCCTGGTGGTCCAGCTTTTAATCAAAAGCCACCCCTGCATCCTCATCCTCACACCTATATCCTCATCCTAATCCCTGCAACCTTTTCTTTATCCTCACACCCTCATCCTCACCCCCACATCCTCATCCTTACCCCTGTATCGTCATCCTCATCCCTGTATCCTTGTCTTTATCCCCACACTCTCATCCTCACCCCTGCATCCTCATCTTTACTCCCACATCCTCATCCTCACCCCTGCATACTCATCCTCGCTCCTGCTTTCCACACACAGCCCCTCAGTTCAGCCCGGTTGCACACTGGCATCCTTGGCACTCCCCTGGGACTATGCTGGGCTCATTCTTGTGCTCACCATGCCCAAACACCCACTGTGGCTGTCACCAGCAACGTGAGGAGGTCCCCAGATGCTTCTCCAAACCGTCTGTGAGGTTAAAGCCCCAGAACCCCAGTGGGAGTGGGAGAATGAGGCTGGGAGTCCTGGTGGGGGGAGCCCACGAGGGGACACAGGGCCACTGAGAACCACATCAGACTGCGAAGTAAGACTGTGTGTCGTTTCATCACCCCCGCAGCTGCAAATTGCCTGCCTCCTGGTGTCTCCTAAGAAGACAGCCCACAGGACAGGAGATGAGGTAAGCAGGAGATGCTAAACAGGGGAACCGAAACAGAAAGCAAAAGCATAGGGTTTACAGGAAAACAGCACTGACAGTTTCACTGCCACCGCCCCTCAAACTGCAATCATCAGCTGCTCCAAACATGCTCCGTCCTGGCCCCGCTTCCAATATGGCCCTGTCTTTGAAGAGTCAGCAGCTGTCCTGCTTCCCGGCAGCAACAGCCCACCCTGGCCTGATCCTGTCCTGATGTTGGATGGCCTTTTGCCCTCACCTGGTGTCACGTTAGGAGTATGAGTCTGACGTGTGGCTGGGAATGCCCTCCCGTCGAGTCACGAGGTTCAGGGAGGATCCCCTCGGTTTCTCAACTCCTTCTCTGAGAGAAGTCCAGGTGTGGCTGGATCCAATCCTAGTCTCAGACTTGGTCGACATTTCATGTCTAAAGGATTCTCTGTGTGTAGCCGGTTATCAGAGTCAGCGTTTGCCTGCCAGAGTCCTCTTAAGGACTTTCACTGAAACAGTTTCACAAAGTTGAAAGGATAAATTATTTATTAAAGTGTCAGATATAACACGTCTGGAATTGCCTTTAATAAATACACTTACTGCAACAGGTGAAACTCGAGCTAACAGTTAAATGTGCTTCTGTTAAATGATACTTTCCCATGTGACACCCAACAGAGCCAGAAGCACAAATCTTAACCCAGAGGCATCCCTGCTTGTGGAGGAGAGAGGTCCAGACCTGTTGACCCATCCCATCCTCAAAATGGAGGACTGTAAATGACAAATTTATACTCTTGGTGAGGTGGGATTAAGTCAAATATCGTGAGCCAATTGGCTGTTAGCCAGGGCTGTCAAAGCTGAAATGCTGGTGGGGCACGGTAAGTCAGTATGGGAGGGGGAATTTGGTGCAGATATGCAGGGGGGTGGGAACCTTCCTGCCTTTAATGAAGCAACATCGGCCTTCGAGACCTTCGCCTCATCCCAGGCGTCACTCAGTCCACTCGGGAGCCAGACCAGATCTGTCATGTCTGCTTTGCAAGATCAAACCCCACTGCTTTCTGCTGACTCAACGGTCACCTCTGCATTCCACTCTAAGTCCAATGTCCCACAACAACCAGGGCTGCCCACCTTCAGCCCATGATGCCCTAGGGTTTTCCTATTGCTGTTGGGGCAGGTTCGCCTCCTTCATCTGCCAAATCCCTGGAGCCACTGCAGACCACCAGCCATCCCCACACATACACCCTCGCCCTGTCCTTGTGACTCCTTGTCCTTCTGTCCATCCCCTGCAGTGACCAGGGGGAGGTTTGGGGTGCAGGGGCTCCCGCTGGGCAGGGGTGAGGCCCAGGCACAGCCCTCAGCCAGGAGACACGGGGCCAGGGACTCCCAGCCTGGCCATGTCAGCAGGTAGCCCCTTCTATGTCCTCCTCCCTGTCCCCCCTGTTGTCCCAAAAGTAGTGGGATCATTTACTCGATGTGCAAGACAATAACACACAGAGTTGAGTTATTAGCTATTTATTAACAGTTCTGTGCAGAATGGGGTGCTAGTGGGTCATCCCACAAAGCTGGCACACACAAGTCAAAAAAGTAAGTATATTTATACAATTCTATCCAGGTAATATTTGCATAGCGAATCTGCACCACTACTTAGCTGATTTGTGATTGGCCTAACTTTCCTGTCTCATTTAAAGGTCCAGTGCATTTTGAATGGTCTGTGCATATTCAGTGGATAGGGTTCTCTGCTTGGAGGTGGGTAGCTTTAGTACCGGAGGTGTGGTTTTCATATTATAATGAGCTAAGTTCACCTAAAGGACACTTTTCTAACTGATTCATGCAGTATAACCATGTTTCTTGGGCAATCAGCCCATTAAAGCTTTTCTGGTCCCTGCTTTCTAATCTACTTGTTAATTTTATCTTACTGTCCTGCCAAAAACCACTCCACCCAAATGATTTATATCAGCTCCTTATCTTTGTTACAAATTACAACCATAAAGATTCTGACATCAATTCTCAAACATCACCGTGCCTGCCCATCCCTGTCCCCATTCCAATGTCCATGTCCATGCCCATCCCTGCTCTGCTCCCCATCCCCATCCCCATGCCCTCTCCGCAACCCCATCTCCATCTCCATCCTTGTCCCCATCCCC
>NW_009626292.1:0-27027 GCF_000690535.1 Cariama cristata | reverse complement strand
AAACACTCTCTAACGTATAAAGCCACTCCACCGCCTCTCTTTCCTTGCCTATCCCTTCTGAAGAGCTTATAGCCATTCATTGCAGCACTCCAGTCATGCATCCACAGCCTTTTCCTCATTCACTAAGCGAGTCACCTTGTTACAGAAGATCAGGTTAGTCAGGCAGGACCTGCCTTTCATAAACCCATGCTGACTGGGCTTGATCCCCTGGTTGTCCTGTACGTGCCGCCTGATGGCACTCAAGGTGATCTGCTCCATAACCTTCCCAGCACTGAGGTCAGGCTGACAGCCCTGTAGTTCCCTGGATCCTCCTTCTGGCCCTTCTTGTAGATGAGTGTCACATTTGCTGAACTTCAGTCAACTGGGACCTCCGTGTTTAGCCAGGACTGCTGATAGATGATGGAAAGTGGCTTGGTGAGCACTTCCACCAGCTCCCTCAATACCCTGGGGTGGATCCCATCTGGCTACATAGACTTGTGTGTGTCCAAGTGATGTAGCAGGTCACTGATAATTTCCCTTGGATTATCGGGTCTTCATTCTGCTCCCCATCCCTGTCGTCCAGCCCAGGGGGCTGGGTACCTGGAGAACAACTGATCTTACTATTAAAGACTGAGCCAAAGGCGGCATTAAGTACCTCAGCCTTTTCCTCATCCTTTGTCGCTATGTTTCCCCTCACATCCAATAAAGTATGGAGATTCTCCTTAGCCCTCCTTTTGTTGCTAATGTATTTATAGAAACATTTTTTATTATCTTTTATGGCAGTAGCCAGATTAAGTTCTAGTTGGGCTTTGGCCCTTCTAATTTTCTCTCTGCATAACCTCACAGCATATTTGTAGTCCTCCTGAGTAGCCTGCCCATTCTTCCAAAGATCATAAACTCTCTTCTTTTCCCTTAGGGAAGGCTAAGTAACCAAAGTCCATGTTCCTTTATCAGGAATTCTGTTTCCAGTATTACAGATTTCTTTTAGCAGTATATTGTGTTTAAAGTTCCAGAAGTGATTTGGAAAGGGAAGTCTCATCTGTATCATAAATATACACTCCTGCAACTTCTGGATCAATTGAGTTTTATGTCTCTGCTGGAAAATTTATGTCTGAACATTATACCTGTCTACAAACAGTAGGTTTCATATAAGTCTATGTATAGTCCCATATATATATGTGTGTGTATGTACATATATATGAAAGACTTCTCTAGGTTATAAAATATTTAGTCATTTATTTTTAGGCTCTTAGAATCTGTGGATCTGGCAGACAGTCAGAATATGGAAAGCATGTCTTCAGTGGAATTAGACAGCACTTTTAATGTTACAGGTAAGAGCAATTGAAAGCTGATTTGCTCTTTCTTTTAAACATATATGTGGTCAAGATAAAGTCACAGTTACTGCTATTCTAAGTGTATAATGTTACTTTCACATACCAAGCCTCAGAGAATTCTTTTGGATTATTAGACTGGAAATTGACATTACCCTGTCCTTCTGTCTTGCAGCAGAAGCCTTTCGTACGCATAGAAAAATACTTGCATAGGAGGTAGTGAATAAATTATTAAACACAGATGGTGTTCTTGATATATTAGATCATAAAGCAGAGTGACCTAACTCCTTCCCTCTAAAGGGGGATTCCTCAGAGACAGGCTCTGAAAACACTACTCAGCAGCTGCTTGCTGAGGAGCCCTTCTAAAGCTGTTGGATGGAAAGTTGTGTCAGTGGCAGAGTTGCAAGATGCAGCGCTGTGGAAAAGTAGTATTTTATAGACAGTTCTACAGTCTTGAATGGTATTTTCAGCCCAGAATAACTAAAAGTGAATTAAACTCTAAAGCTGGTTGACATAGTCTACATCTTTGCTTCTGACTTCTAAAATCCTCTGTTACTTAGCCATTATTACCATACTGTGACAGGATAGTTCTAAAAGCATGCAAAAGTCAAGAATAAATAAATTCTTCATGTCTCAACCATAACACTGCAAATTTAGAAAGAATTTTGCACATATTTACTGCACTGTATATGTGTAGTAGAGGTTGTTCAGAGAAGGCACCAGGCAGTCTGTATTGTTTTTACAATAATGTATTTATCCTCTTGTCCAGAAAGATTACAGGGGGGTGAATACAGTTTGTCAGCAGTATCATTCACAGTGTACATTTGAAAAGTGTTCATTTTGATGAGCATTGTTATTTAATGTATACACTTAATTTCTCCTCAAATATATTAACTCTATATCTAATGTTTGTCTCCTGCTTATTTTGCTTTTTTCTTTTGCTATATTGTTTTCATAAATTATCAGGATTTCCATTTTCCTTTGTTCAGCTTTTGGTTTTATGTGTGTATCTATCTGCCTATCTATTTATCTGGTTTTGTGTGTCCACATGATAAAGAAGAAAAGAAGGAAAATAATTAGGAAATTCTTCTTAATTTTAGATCTTGAATCACAGTTACAGAGATGTCAGCAGTTACCTGTTACAGGTAGGAAACATCTTGACCTCAAGATGAGTTTTATTTTTAGTAAAGAACAAAAATAGTTTTGAGAGATCGGCCTAAAGTTTGAAATAATGTATTTTACTTATTATAGGAAGAGCTATTCTAAGAGTATGTGTTTATCAATGTTACATTGGTTTTATTCCATTTTCAAAGGAATACAGCATATTTATATATTCTACTTTCATTTGGTTTTTTCCTACATGATGAATTTCTGTACCCTGAAGTACACCATGCTCCCACAGCCTGTTGTGAGTTCTCTTAAAGACTGTAGTAACATGTTGTATTGATAAAATTGAGGCTGCAACTGGGAAGGGAAGCTGGGAGTTAAGGGAAAATGCATACCTGCAGTGGCCATTTCCCGTATTTCAAATATTATGGTGTTTAATAGGTATGCATGACTTTTTTTCTGTGTTGTTATTTTACAGTATTAACAGATCATCAGGATTTGAATAACACAGATCTGAAAACCATTCTGAACAGCATGGCTCCTCAACAGTATCGCATTAGAGCAAAGCTGAGAACTTATAAACCCCAGAAACTCTATCAGTCTATTAAACTTCATTGTTCCAAATGCAACTCTTTGTAAGTGTTTCACACAATAAAAGTAACTAGGAATTGTTCTATATGTTTTGGGATGATTTTCAGTATATTTTCATCTTTTTTTATAAAATGAGCTAAGTGGAAATGTACTTAATCTTGAGCAAAGATTAGAAACTCGTAGGTAATAGGTAGGAAAATTTTAAATCATTGGATGAGTTACATTTACAGAATCCTTTGAGTGCTTTCAAAACAATAATTTTTCTTTATTTTCAAATTTAGCAGTGCGGTTTTTACTGTACTGAAGTTTTATTAAAGTACCTGTTTCTGTATTATGGTTTTAAAATAGGATGTGCAAAACGCTATGATAGTCTCCAAGTGAATGAATAAAGTGTCCTTGACTAAAGTGGATATTTCAGAGAAGGCATCTTTTCTGGATCCAAAAATACCAGGGAAACGCCATTCACCTTGGTATTTTTGTCTTTTTTCTTACCTGAGTCAGTTCACGTGACTGTTTTATCATCGTTATTTCCCCTTTAATGCCATTTGTCATTGTGTCAAATAATGCTCAGTCAAATAATCGTATGCCATTTCTGGTGTATATTGATCCAAAAACGAAAGAAAATTTATTTGAAATGGCCTATTTTTTATTAGACTACTGAGTGACATGTATTACAGTGCTGTTCATGATCATCTGAATCCTGTATCACTTTTTTTTCCTGACTTAGCCTATCATCAGTCCCAAGCAAATGGCTTTATTGTTACTGGTATAAACTATTGCTTTCTTTAAATGATGGCACATGAGCATTCTCCTAGCCTTTTGAAATTTTTTGCACAGTCAAGATTTATTAGATACAAACACCACTGAGACAAGAAAATGCCCATACTATCCTTCTCTTACAGTTTTTGGATGCAAAGTAGCACACTTGCAGCTTTAACAATATTGATCCTTACCAGATGTTGTTATAACATTCTCTTGGTTGCTAATGTAACAGCAAGTGCTTCATCATCTTCGTAACATACAAGTACGTGGTCTTTATTACCAAGTATAAAAAGGAGATAATTACCAACAATCTCTGCCACTTTTGTCACTTTTTTGATATATTTGCCGACTCTGTATAGTAATAAGCAAATACAATTGATAGAATTTTGTTTGTTCCTTATGAACTTTATCCCACAGTTTTTCATGACTACTCTAGCCTTCTATATATTCTTGACTTGTCTTCACTGCTGTTCATTTGAGTTTCCTCCTTTTTCACATATTGCTGCCTTCTCTTTGCCACAGAATTAGGGCAGACTTTTAACCAGATAGATTTGTGAGGCTTTAGTTAGCATATTTCCTGCTACTACTACCACCACCCTGCTGCAGTGGTGGGACTACTTGCAGTGCTTTCCCAGAAATTTAGCTTCTCTCTTCTCAACTGTGTGCATCAGGTGGAAGGAATCAGTGAAACATAGTGAAGCTGTACTGCAGCCTGAATTGGGACCCAGGAAGGAAACATCCTTTAGGGGCATCCTTCTCTCCTACGCATTCTGCTATGGCAGAAGAAGTTGTTTCATTTTTTAGCATATGCTGAAGAGCCTGAGTGAACAAAGTTCAATGCAAGTTTGATCCTTTAACAGTTTATGCAGTAAGATGCATATAACGCTTGGGATATAAAATCCTTGTGAGAGATGTATTTTTGTTTTTTAGACTTCGACTGGAAGCTTCTCTGTAAATAACAAAATATCAATATACATGGATGTAGTTTTATTCATGTGTTGACATTACAGAAGTTTCAACTCTGGTGTGTAGCTTAGTTCAAAAACAGTTCATTCCATTCCTGCCTCTATGGGAAATCTACAGGCAGGCTGTAGAGGCTGGAAGAGTTTAATGGGCATATCTGGAAAGATGACCTGTTGTCAGCACTGTGTTCATTAAATGAAAGTTCTGGTTCAGGAAGGCCTCTTGTGTACCAGTTCTACAGTCATAGCAGAAGAATATAAAAAAAAAATTGTTTCATTGACAGGAATTATTCTATTCACTGGTGGAAGCAGCTGCTTTTGGATTTGAAAGTGAAATAGTCAGAATAATCTGCAGGAGTTTATGGTATTTTTTTCTTTAGCTCCACTCTGAAGCTTGGCACTACTTTCTTTCAGTGTTTTGTGAAATAGCCCAAGCTTTTGCCTTTTTTTTTTCGTTGTCCTTTTTGTCATGGTTCATATTCCACCTGAAGTCATCAGGTCTGTCTTGCTTAGGAGAAAACATTCTAATACATTTTTAATTTGTGTGCCAACCGCTGGCTTTTTCCTTGTTATTGGTAATACTGGTAAAATTTGAATGGCCTGCATTACTTCTTTGCGGATGATGACTGGAAATGCATGAATGGTGCACTCTAGCAGGACAGAAAGAAACTGTGTAGTGCAGAGTTGCAGGTGTTCCCTTTACAGTACATATATGAAGTTATTCTGCTCCTGCCCTTTTTTCTTTTTTTCCTCCCCTCAAAATATGCGAAGTAAAATAGGCTAGAACATAAAACTTGAAATTATGCGAGCTTATATGGTCTTTTCACTGTACTGAAGTGGTATGCGGTTGTGTGGCCCTTTTAAGGCCCAGCTGAAATCACATAAAGCTGATATATTTGTTTTTCAATGGATTTACATATGTGTGGATGAAACTACTAGGCTGCCTCTGCTCCTAGGTAAGATTAGATTACTTAGCATATTTATTAACATGGAAATGAATTATCTTGTCATAATTTGCTATACAGCTCTAAATGTTTAAACTGATAAAACAACAAAGTTATTTTTCCTGTATATGCTTTAACTCTCATGACTGTATCTTAATATTTATTTGGAGTACAGTCATCCTTGTTGTTAAATTGCCTAAGGAGTAGCTGTTAGAATTTACTTACTCATTTTGGAAATGGTTTTAGGGGAGAAGTTCCAGATGGAGATGACTTTGACTTTATTTTACAAGGCTCTGCCGCTGCTGCCCCAAACCCAGAATTACACAATACATCCTGGTATGATTCTGTAACATGGACTGCACAAGACCTGAAACAAAGGAAAATAGCTATCCATTTTGTAAAGCATGATGAAATGCTTCAACAGCCTGAAGATACTTTGCTTATGATAGAAGGTAAGATAAATTGCGAATATACCACTTCTTATGGCACAGTGTCCACTCTGAGTATCTACAAAATTAAGATATGTTGAAGTGGTATTCAGTGTAAGTAGTGATGATCGTAAAGGCATCTTCAAAGAAAAGAAAAACTCAGCTGGAGATTTGAGTTACTGTTGTGCAAACAGGAAAAAGTAATCTGTGAAGGTCTTGTAAGGTGCTTCTGTCCATTTTAAAATTATACCAATAAATTTATTTTTGTTTCTGCTAAAATTAACAGCTGGATATGTTTGTTTCTAGCTGTGCTTACTGATTTTTCAGTTCTGATTTGAAAACTCTGAAAAAACTATTTTTAGTATCAGTGTGGAAAAGTTTTGGAAGACTTCTGCTAATAGAAGCCTACAATTAACTTTGTCAGCCTCTGGATGTCAGTGTTGTTTCAGATTAATAGACCTTCTCGCAGCATCGGTTTGGTTTGGTTTCTTATCAGATTTCCTCGGGGAAGAGAAAGAGCCACTGAACTTTAAACAAAGCAATTTAGCAAGAAATCTAATAAGGGATGTTTTGAATAGGATAAAAGTAATAAATAATTGCATATAGTTCCATTCCAAGTTTAAAACAAAGTCTTCAGTTGTGCTCAAGTAGTGAGTGATGTGAATAAGCAAATGTAAGTCAGGTGGTCCTTTGTGTAAGGGTCAATGACAAAACCCCTTAATGTTTTCTGCTTTATATTCAACTAGTTCTGATAGGTGCTCTATTTCTGACATGTTCCAAACTGGATTTTTTTTTTTTTAAATCTAACCTTATATTTGTGAAAACAAAATTAAAAAGAATCTATTTCAATTCTATTTTCTTAAAATAACTGAATAATATAATTGGTAAATTGGTGAATATATTGGTGAATATATTCCAGATATAGAAAACCCTCAAAGACCAAACACATTATGACATTTATTAGACGGACATGGTCTGGATTCTGCTTGTTTGTTAAACACAAGCAATTTGCTCTTCTACAATACAATACTCTGTGCTTCACCATAATCATTATGCTGGAGCAAGGACTTCCTTTTGAGTGTTTGGCATCTATTGGGCTGGAATTGAGGAAATAGTTGGATAATGGTCAGAATTTTATGTGACCCTCCACAGGGAGTGAGGGGAATCCATAACTCTTGCTACAGATTAGTTGAACTGAGGAGTGAAATGTTATGGCTAACAAGTAGATTAATGCTTCTTGCATATTCTCATTATTTGTACATGAAATCACTGTGATTCATATCATTGTCAGTCTGGTAATTTTCTGTGTTTTATGCCAGTCTCTTAGAAGCCAGAATACATTTGCTCGATGTAACTTCATATTACTGCAAAGTTGAAATTCTGAAGACATTTTAGCAAAGTCAATTAAAACCACCCTGAATTTTTTGTGTTAATCCCTTGAATAAGAGCTCAAATGTATATGAGAGGCTTTTTCTCTGTCACTGTGGTTGGATGACCTTTGTTTTCTAACCTTTTGGGAAGCCATTTCAAATATCTGTGGCTCTGTTTTCTTTATTTTTTTACTAGAAATTAAGTTCATTGTGGTGCAGGCTTCATGTTGTTGTGCATTTTTTCATCACCAGTAATAATGCAATTTTATTGATTATATTTTCCTTTCTAGTTACCTCTGCAGTACAAGTAACAAATATATGCAATAAATATTTTACAATCCAGTGTCATAATTACTTGTCATAAAGTCTTTGAAACATCTTAGTTAATGGTAAACAACACAGTTGTAGAATATATTTATTTTAAAACAGTTTGCTCACTTTTTTATTGTTGTTCATGAGCTGCTTAAGTCATATTTTTATTGAACTATTTCCAAATAACTGTTCTCTGTGTGTTAAATTAATAAATTTACCACATTTCCACATAATTGGTGAAATATCAGAAAGATTCCATTATCAGTTCTGCAGTCCATATTACAGAGAATGAAGGCAGGTTATCCTGTGATTTATAACAAATTTGAAAGAACTTTTTCCTGTCATTGGAATTGGAAAATCTCAGGGTTCTAGCTGTAATATATTAAATTTCTACCGTGTTCCTAGGATGGCCGCAATTTAGTAGCACTTAAATTGGCATGAAGTTTGGTGGTTCTGCATTTCCTACCTCATGTCAATTATGATGTGATTGAATAACTACTTTTTCATAAACTGCTGGTTAAAAATTAATAGATTTTTGCCACTTAAAAGCTGAAAAAACAGTTACTTAGGAACAAATGCAAAAAGTCAGTTTATTCTTCCCCCCCGCAAGAAAATTGCTAGTGAAATCATAGGAGAAATTATATGAAAATGATGCTAACTAAATACAACATTATGGTTAGCGTGGTAGCTATAAGACATTGAGGCATCTGTTCTGATAAATGTCTATCTTTGATCTTTATTGAGTCTTTTGTTGAGTAAAAGTGAGAAGGTTATAGACCATTTTTTTCAGTTGTCAGTATTAGGTCTCAATTTTTATTGAAGGTCCTGAAATCAACATCTGATCAGCCAAGAAATGCAAGTTGTTCAATTTATTCTTGATTACAGTTTAAAAAAACATGGTTTTCTGTTTTTAATAGGTGGAACACTAAAAGAAGTCTGGAAACTTGCAAAAAGATTTAAATGTGTTATTCCTGTGAGATCCACAGAAGATGACCTTGAATTATTAGATCTTTCAGCTCCTTTTCTTTTACAAGGGAACATAAAATATTATGGGTAGGTTAAAATATTTGTTGATATTTTGGTAGATGCAGTAGATATAATTTTCTTCAGTAATTCAAACCACAGTGTTCAAGGACTAATTACCCAAAGATTCTTTGGTGCAAAATACATAACATGACCAGCAGTACTGAGATCAGGGATGAAATGCTGTACTACTACCTCGTATTAAAGGACTCAACTGCAGTTGGGCATTGTCTTGCTCTATAAATCTTATGGCCTTAATTACACAGCACCCCAGGTTCAATCTTGCCTGTGGTGTGTGGGTAGGACAGTATACTACAGAGACAGAAATGCACATGTGAGTCTCTTTAGGCTGCAAAATGCGTAAATCTTCCTCGTTTAGTCCAGATCTTCCATTTTCTGGCCAGAAAAATACCATTTTCTGGTCTTACTTGTTAGACTAAAGTCAAAACATATGGTGCTTTAAAACTGTATGCTGGGGCTTTTTGTACACAAATATTTAAATAGAGATCCAGAAAATAATTTCAGGCTGTCAATCCACGTCTCATTCTCTTTCTCATTCCTAGTGTTGGGAAAGCTTGGGTTTAGGAAGAAATAAGGGAATTTTGGACAGCCTTTCATCAAGTATTTGCTATTTATTGAGATCCATAGCACTGCAAAGTGCCTTTTACCTATTTGTGGAGACAACTTCAATAGATTGCTTAACTCCACAGTTCCAAGGCTGTGGAATATGGTATACACATCTAGGTCTGGTGTCTGTGCTATGCCGTGCAGTTCTGTGTTCCTGCTCAATGGGAGCTAGCAGCAGTATGTTCTCCCAGTACTGCATAGCAGCATGCAGTTACTGAGCTCGGAAATGCCAGTCTACTTCACACAAGCTATTGAGTCTTCCCTCTCAGCAATCCTAGTAAGTTCAAGCAGAGTGCTGTGTTGCACTGCTTCAGTCCTGTAGCCAGTAAAAAAATTTCTGTGCAGAAATACTGCATGTTTCACATGAACCCTAAAGTTTCCCATAAGGACCTGATAAAATGAATACAGATAATTATTTCTGTCATATGTTGTTTTGACCTTTCCAGATTTGACTGTCCACAACTTTTTTAAATAAAAGCAATATATGGGTATTCCTACTGGGACTGGATCTTCACCAGTACACCCCTTCCACTTTCATAATCCATATATTTCCCCAGCTACGCACAACTTGCCTTCAGACATCATTCTCTGTTTAAATGGCTGTATTGTGAAAGCCAATGCTCTATAAGATATTTCATGATTGTTTATAGGATGTTTAGGAAGGAACCTCACAAGGATGTTGACATTTCAGAGCGTTGTTCCACGTGCTGTTTTATCAGTAACATACACTTAGCAAAGTCTAAAAAAAAGATTCCGTGTAGTAAAATGAAAAGCAAAGTCATTTTTGCTATAGGAATGAGCTTGAAGACCTGTATAAATATTTAAATGTGTGTACACATGAATGTATGTTCATATATATATTTTAAAAAAACCCCCCACACATGCTTGCATATAAAAAAAAATTCACAGCTAGGTTACTTTATTGGACTTTGGGTGGGTTTTTTTAAAGGAAAAAGGTAGCTTCATTGAGCTTGGCTTTATATCACTTGAGCAGAACTAGTGCTATTGATTTTTATGACACATTTTGTCTGTAATTCTGAAAGGTAATAAATGACTGTTCTGAGTTCTAACTGTAATATACTAGCACAGAAGTTTAATTTGGAAAAAGTAGTTGTTCTGTAATTTTAGTCTTTGAGGCAAGTGAGAACAAGTTTGAAAAGAGATTTTCAATATTTTTGTCCGTTTGCAGATTTGGCATGCTATGTCACATGTAAAATTTATAAGTACTGGTGTAAATACACCAGTAATAAAAGATACTGTTTTAATAACTCATAGTTAATATTTTTAACATTGGTAAAGCCAAATTTCTCCTCTAGCCCTGTTGTGTTTTTAGAATGTGCTACAAGTTCAGATTCATTCCCACTTTTCAAAGTGAGATGTTGTTTATATTGCTAAACAACAAAATAGTGACATATGTATACATGTTTAGCAGTGACATAGGAATATATGTTTAGCAATGTAGTGATCGTAGAACCATAGAACACTTTGGGTTGGAAGGGACCTTAAAGCCCACCCAGTTCCAACCCCCCTGCCATGGGCAGGGACATCTTCCACCAGATCAGGTTGCTCAAAGCCCCATCCAACCTGGCCTTGAATGCTTCCAGATGGGGCAGCTACAACTTCTCTGGGCAACCTCTTCCACTGCCTCACCACCCTCACTGTGAAGAATTTCTTCCTTCTCTACAATCAAAGTCAATCCTATTTCTGTTTAAAACTATTGCCCCTTATCCTGTCACTACAGTCCTCGGTAAAAAGTCTCTCTCCATCTTTCTTCTAAGTCCCCTTTATATATTGAAAGGCTTCAATAAGGTCTCCCAGGAGCCTTCTCTTCTGCAGGCTGAACAACCCCAACTCTCTCAGCCTTGATGTACAGTTTTCTTCCTTTCTGTTCACTGAGGTGGTCTTTTCCAGACCAAAATGATTAATTTCTTCTCAGGGATAATTCAAAAGCAGCATTAAGGGTTTTGATGTGGTCTAAAGCTTGTGTGTCTGGTAAAATAGTTATTTTAAACAGCAATAGAAATAATTTTGCACTCCCACTGAGTAAGAAAGAATTATTTTTTTTTTCTGTGCAGAAAGCTTCTAGTGTGAATAAATCAAGGGCTTGGTTAATCTCAGTATTTTGTTTTAAACGCTAGGTGCAAGCAGTGTTCAACTCCAAAGCCTATCAAGAGTCTAAGTTCCATTGCAGCAGAACAACGGCCATCATGGGAACCAACTGAAATAGCACAAGGTCAGCCAACGTGATGTTGTCCTGAAATACTTTTGTGCCTTGATTCTGAATTGTTTATATGAAATAGTTTGGTTTCTGGGTTGCAGTTTTGTACAGAAAGCAGGTAATTTGTGCTTATGCTTGAGTATAAAACCGTAAAATTTATTCACCTTTTACCAGTTGAAATAACATATTTACTTTTGAAACCATTACAGTATGAATTAAGGGATTTTGTATGTTGAATAGTTTCTTGTACCATAAGTGTCACAAGTAACACCTGTCATAGCACAGAAGTGATGAATTTTGGGTTGCAGATGTCATTTTTTAACTGTGTACATGCTTGCAGTCCTAGAAGTTAGTCTTGCTTTTCCTTTTGAAGATACAGTTTTTCTGACCTGAACTAAAGACAGTCTTATTTAATGACTAGTACCAGTTAGACTTTTATCTTCTGTAAGCCTTATCAATGCTAAGCATATTCCAGATGGTCTGCAAGAAATAATATCCAAATGAAAGGAGTTACACTGTAACATATATGTATGTTCCATGCTCTGTGTGTGCCTTTTGTTACTTTACGTAGTCAACACGTTCAAATGCTGGAAGTAAAATGGAACTTAAAACTTACCAACACGTTAAGGAGAAAGAATGTCTTCATGTTTATCAGTTCTTGTTTCAACATACTAAGTTGGAATATGTAGTAGTATCTAAGCTTGGTAAAGACTTTATAAAAGAAAAAAATTTATTTGAGCAATACAGTGGTTCTCTTAAATAAACTATCATAATTACATTCTATTAAATAAATGTAAAGTTATATATAACTTTTGGCAGTGTTACAACACCTGCAGCTGACATTTAATTCTCAAAATGAGAACAATATTCATTAAATGCTTTCTGGGATTTAAACTATTTTATGTATATTATTCTTTTATCATCTATATTTTCTGTCTAAATGATAACCTGCAAGTATATCAGATCAGTTAAACATAGAATGATTAGCCAGTTTAAGTAGGTATGCCCAGAAAAGACTGATGCAGAGTTGCAGTAACTTTGTATGTTTAAGATATTTTATGTTTGCAGTGTAACAGTTACTGCTGCCAGTGAGACAATGACTATAGTCATTTACTTATGCTGGAATATTTTCAGAACTGCCATCAAAGTTTTTCTGAATAAGACTTTGCCTGGTAGCTTTTACTACATCCCATGAAACAAATTGTTTTCCTTAGAAGATATAGATAGCATTTCAGGTGGAATGCTATCTTACTATCACTGAATTAAGAGCCAGTCTCATTTAATCTCCCATGGGTAAAAGAACAGGAGTACGAGGATCCTACCAAGGTAGGATCTAAGATCTAAGCAAATATTAGCATTTCTTTTACTAGGATAAGAATAAGTACTTAAAAATCTTACTGCATTTTTATAGACCCACCTATCAAAGTGTTTCTAGGCAAATTGCAATGTGCTCTCAAAATATGAACCACATTTTGCTATTCAGAGCCTCTGGTTTTTGTCCTGTCAATTTGTACTTTTAATTAGAGTATTCAAAGTCAGTTACTATTAAAGAAGGGATATTATCAGCTTGAGTTGTTATGGTTTGTCTTGCATATTCACTCTAAGAAACCGATCAATATTTTTTTTTCTTCAGTTTTAGGTATTGAGCTGCTCCAGTATGTTTTTATTATGAAGTTTACACTGGTTGATGGAACAGGAGCACTAAATGCATACCTTTTTGATTATGTAAGTAAATCTAGGTAAAGGTAGACTCTACAGATTATGTGGGTTTGGATTTTATTTGTTTTTAAAATAGCAAATATATGTACAGAAATATTCATTCTATGTTACCTGCAGTGTTTTGCAGGCAAAGTTACAAGTACTGTAATGTTATTAATACCGTCCATCAATGAAGATGCACAGGATGTAATTTGTAGTAATTTTTCAATAAAGTATCAGAGTATAGAATACCAAAGCATAAAGACAACACAGAAGCTTGTAGATAGATTATTTGGTATTTCGATAGACTTTTTATCTATTTCCATGGCTGAGTTTCTCTTTTATCGGCGATGTTAAGTTTTGCAGCCTGAATGCTGTGTGAATGATGGGAGTGTTTCAGGATTTATGCAGGTAACTTCTGGATTAGTTCAAAATCTCATTACCTCTTTTTTTAACTCTTAGTAGAAACTATCCATTCAGTAATTCTTGACTTTGTTTCATATGACCATGAGGTAGAAGAGGCCTTTCTTCCCCTGAACCTAGGCAGGACCTAGCTGTAGCTATACAGATATTTGTCCTTGATTTTAGAAGCGGTTTATTCAACTACTTTGCTAACCTTAGAATTAACCTATCTTCAGTTTTCTCTGAAGCAACTTAAGACTATTACTGCTGCCTGAGACACTGAATAATGGATGGTTTTCCTGTCACTACACACTGTATAATGATTTTACCTTCTGAAGGCTAAAAAACACCATTCATTCTATCTTCTTCCATGTAAGATATTTTTTTCATATCGGACTTTTTTTTTCCTTCCATATCAGAGTTCTTTGAAAACTCTGACCATCATCACTGTTGTTCTTCTGAATTCTTCCCAGGTGGCCCACATCTTCCTTGAAGTGCTAAAATAGGACCCTAGCATGAGGCATTGCCAGATAATGCTTCTGTATGTATAAATCAGTATGGTGATCACTTAATTTCTTGCTTACTGATTCAGAGTATAATCCCTTCATCTCTGAGTAGAACCTCAGCTTTAAGAAATTATTCCTCATTCTTTGTTTGAGCAGTTGATTTGGCTTGCTTAAAAGCAGTATTTTATAGATGTATCTGGTGGAAGTGGGGAGTTGGGGTTTTTTTGTCCTAGCTCTCACGTTTCTCAAAAATTCATTCTAATTCTTTAATCCTGTATACTTGCAGTTTCCCCAGCTTGGTTTTGTCTGTAAACATAGTGGGCCTATTTGCTATCCCATAAAACATAGGTCTCATGAAAATTCTCAAAATCACCAGACTTAGGACAATCCCCTGCAGAATCCACTTTGGACATCTCCCATTTTGACAGTAAATTACCGATTACTCTTCAGGATTCTTTTAATTTCTTTCCTTTTTACTCTAATTCATAAACTTTATTATTAGATTAGCAGTTTGATGCACAAAGATGGTTTGAGTAAGAATTTGTTGTGATGCTGAAGGTGAAGGATTTCAGACTGACAAATGCTGGTCATTGCTTCCTACATCTCCAGTTTAGGGCTGAAAATGAACTGTATATATCTAGCATGCTCCTTAGTGAATTTACTCCTTTACATATATTTTTGTGTACAGTAGAAATATCAGTTGCTATGTATTTCGTCAGTTTTTTCCTTTTGTTTTACCTTTTGGTGTTTTTTGTTGGGTTTGTTCTGTTTTTTATACATGCATGCACACACCCATTTCAGTTACTATAGCCTAAATTTTGAGATGGTATTTCAATCATTTTGAAAAGGAAAAATAATAAACAAATGAGAAGAACTTGGTAAAGAAGAGAATTATAATCTAAAATAGATTAGTATTAAATTGTACGTTTTGCCCTTCTGTAAGTGCACTTGTATTTTCTTATTCCAGCAGTTCATAGCGGGGAATATCAGGATCTCACACATTTGGAGTAATCTATCCGCCCAAGTGGAAAACAGTCAGTGTGGTGGCACTTCAGAGTTATAACTTTGTCCAAAATGGGATAGAGAAACAATTTAGTGGGATTTTTTTTTTTTCCCCTCACTGCAATGCTACTTAATGTGTATATATCAGCATATTGCAGACCATTGTACTAAATGACCTTGAATGGGACTTTGAAGGGCATACTCTGCTTTGTTTAATTTTAAGACTGTAAGTAAAAATACTATTGGAGAAAATGTGTGTTTTTTCTTAAAATACACAGTGTATTAGCAGCAAAGGAGGTCAAAGACTGTAATCGCCATTTCAGCTAGTCATCTCTTCCTTCTGCTGTCCTTTTCCTTTTCATATCGAAAAACTGAACTGCAGAAGGAAGGTGGGCGAAAAGATTTTAAACCATCTCTTGATGCAGAATTCCAAAAATCTCTACTTCAGGGTAGCTCAGATGCTTACCAGATACTGCTCAGTACTACAGCTTAGCTGCAGGAAAAAAACCACTTCTTCTGAAGTGCTTTTTTTTTCTAGCTTTCCTGCTGGTGGGAGTAAAAAAAAAAGCCAATACCTTCCAAGCCTAAACTCAGGTCCTTTAGCACCATCTGAGAAGGAACTGGGCTACTTTGAAGTGCAACTTTACACTAGCTTTCACTCGCACTTCTGTAGAAACGCTCTCAGTTTTCTTTCCTCCCCTCTTTATAGGAAAAGTTATTGAAGGAAAAAATTGAAAAGTTTTATAGTCAGAAGAAGAATTGGTAGAGTGAGAGGAAAAAGTAGTTATCTTTGTCAATTTTGCTGCTGGATTATCCGCTAACTTGTGATCACTTACGTTAAATGTGTCACACAAATTATACAAAGGCAGATTACTCTGTATTTGTATCTTTTAACAAAAAGGAGAAATTGCCATCAAAAAGGTTTAACTCACTTCGAAAAGGTGTAAGATGATGAGCCTTTAGAGATACAAAATCAGATAACAAACTGAGAAAGAATAAAGTTAGAGTTTTTTCAGTCATGCTTACTGTATATGGCTTAAAAAAACACAGAAAATGTTTATTTAATGTTTCAGTGTTCCATTCTTGATTTTACCCCTCCATTCAGAAGTGTATCCCACAGTATAAGCCTTTCTCCATAGTTTCTAAAACTACAAAAAAATGAAACTCAAACTAAGGGAGTTCTACTTGTACAAAGCCAGGTTGCAGTGCCCCCTTCTTTTCAAGTGACTTTGTTCTTCTCAAAATGTTGGGCTCACTGCAGTGAGGGACTGTTGGGGAGGACTGACCATCCCCTCCGGCCATAACATTGTCTGGTTATGGAGGTTTATGAGGACTATCTGCCCGTTACGTATACAGATGTACATGTGTGCTTTCTGGGTAGCTGTAGTCCCTGAATACTCAGGAGTACTGAAATACAGACTGTTAACTTTTTCAGATAGTTTGGGTTTTTCCCTGTATCTGAACAGTTTTAGATATAGTATTGTTATTCTGTTGTGTTACCCATCTGGATAATTTTAAGTTCCTTAAATGATAAAAGAACATGCAGTCAGGGTTCTGGCTAACGACTTCTTACTGCTCTTCCTTTTACCCCTCATACTTTTCTGTTCTCTTGCAGGAAAAGTTTTTCCAAATTCCTGCCTCTGAAATCTTAACTAATAATTTTCTTCAGCAAAAGATGCAGATGACCATGAATACGCTCTGTCCTCCAGGAAGAAAATTAGGTCAGTTTGCCATTATTTTATAAGGGGAGTGGGAAGGGAAAGGGTCTTTCAATCTGCTGTTGCATATGCAAAGTCTTAGAATTCAACTTATGCATGGGCAAAACTCAGAGCAATGCAGGAGTCTGTAAGTAGGGTTCCAATTAATTAGTCTTGATATGTTTCTTTAATAGCAGAACTCCCTTTTGAGAAAGAAAAGTAATGGTTCAGTAAATTCTCATGTAGCATGCAATGATGTGTGAATACAGTCATGTCTATGCAGGCACTAACATGTCATTTGTATTCATATGGAAGTCAACCAGAACACCCTCGTACTGAATGTCACAGCACATTAGGGAAAACTGAAAGGGAATTCAGCATATGGCACATGCTTTGGGTGAGATTCTACTTTTGAATGCACATGCTGATTTAGAGCATCCCTTGCTACAGGAAACATTGATGGAAATTGAGCAAAAACTTAAAGCAAATCCAGTCACAGAGGTTTCTGTGCAGTATTTCTGTTGTGGCAGAAAGTAGTTCTGCCTAAACTACACGCATCCAAGGTAGCTATATGTCTCTGCAGCAGCTCCGATCTCTGGAGCATACTCCCTCTAACTACATGGCTGTCAGTGACCACCACAACCATACTGGAGTCTTTACCATACTTACAAAAAAGTGACCCTTTTGTAAAGGGTGTAAAAGATGTTCCCTTTGAGACCCATGAAATTGTCTCATTGAGACACATGGAGATGAGTTTTTATTATTGGAAAGTCTTTGTATGTGCTATACTGTGGTACAACTACTGGTACAGGTGTTTTGGGGGGGGGGCAAGTGCTGGGGCGAGGAGGATGAGGCTTGGAAGATTGTCACTGAACACCATTTCAGATGGTGCAGGAAATTTTAAGATACAAATTGGAATTTCAAAATTAGTTACTCATTTTTCTTCCTATTAACTGTTGTATTCATTTAGATACTCTAGTTAAGATCCTGCTCAAGTTATACTTCTCTCCTATAAAAGTTTGAAATGAGTATTAAACAACAATTTGGGTTTTGTTTGTAGATGACTTGCCATGGCTGGAATGCTTCATCAAGTCCTATAATGTCAGAGATGCAATGAAACATCAAGTTTATTACCAAATTTTTGACACTACAGTTGCTGAAGATGTTGTATAGCGATGTGTTGCTAATAGGAAGTAATCCAGTAAGAATCCAATTTTGGGAGGTTTGGGGATCAAAGACTAAAAAAAAAAATTAATCTTTGTTCCTTTCTTAGGAATTCAACCTGCACGTATGAAGCTTTAGTTTGTATATTAATGTGAATGGGAATTATGCTTTGATGTATTTACTATTCTCTGCCATACAGCCATATGATCTGAGTGCAATTGGAGGTGCTAAGCTTTTCACTGGAGGCTGCTTGGCTCAGGCTGATGGAAGCAATCTAGTATCCATCTGTTCTTCAAAAAGGCAGTGATGAGGTTACTCTAAACTGGTGAGTTTTACTCAGAAAATATAGTCAGAATGATGCTGTTTTGTTCATTTCTGTATTGAAGTAAATGATGTCAGCAGAGATAGGGAAAAGGAGCTCTTCAGTAAACTTTGTCTCAGACTACTTTCTCTTTGTGCAAGCACATGTTATGGTTCTTAGCCAGTTTAACAGGGAGGTTCTCTGTTTTTAGAGACTTCTTTTATTTTGCACTGATACGTACATTCAGACAGAACTCTTCCTGTTAATCATGCTAAAGTTACTGCTATGTGTACCAGTTACTGTAGATTTTAATGGAGTTATGAAAGTGACCATGTAATGATTATCACTAAAATTAAAGTCAAGCCATGAAAGTAAGGTAGTGTAAATTTGTAAAATGAATATTGACATTTGCTAGATTGTAGTGATTTTTAAGATGACCATATTGGGTACCAAAGTTGTTAGCATGCTTATTAGCTGGGTCTGTGTTTTCAAAGGTTCTTATATATCTGACTAAATTTGCTGTCAGATTACACTGCCCAGATCTGCTTTTTCTGTCTTACATAATCAGATTGTATGACTAAATTTAGGGATACAGAACTGATCTAGTGATATCATGGCTTGAAAATACTCCTGGACTAGAAAAATTACTTGGTCTTTTTACTTTGCATTCAGAAATCCATAGGACAAATTCAGGACATGTTTCTCCAGGGATAATTAATGTAGAAATCCCTGTCAAATCAAATGCTTTCCATCAGAGCACAATTACTTAATATTTACAACAGCTGTTTTTTAAGGAAGTTCAGAAGCAAGATGGAATACTTGTAAGTAGATTATTGTTTTGATAGTAGATGACATTTTATTTTTTCATTCTTCAGGGCTGTTTAGTAGATTATGCAATTTGTCATTTAAAATTTCATCTAAATATCTTCTGATAATTTTCTAGTACTCTAAAAAATTATTCTGGGTTTATATGTCATAAACTAGGAGATTGTTCTTTATTGATTGAATGTACATGGAGAATGAATATTAAAAGTGGTTAGTGGATATTTCCTTTTAAAAGTATGGGGAAAAAAAAAAAAAAAACCAAACCCAAAAAAACCCAAAACAAACCCCCACAACTTTGGAATTGAACAAGCAGTTTACCAAAGAGCAGTACTGGCTTATGAAAGCTTGCATGATTCTGTGGATAAATGCGTACACAAAAAAGTTATAACAAGTTCTTAAATGAATATTATAATACTTTAGACACTGGCCGTATCAAAATTATTCAGAAGTTAGGGGTTAAATTGAAGGCAATCTTTTGCTTTTCTTGTATATAGTGTATGAAAACAGTGGAAGGAAATGTTTTTATTTTTCTATTTTTATTAACAACTCTGAGAGATATTGATATTCTACTTTTTTAATAAGTCTTTGTAAAGTAATAAATAATTTCTTTTGAACTTCAGTGTAAACTAAATCAATTTCACTGCATCTCTTGTCTGAGATCCCTGCCAGAAAACTCTGCATATGCATGACTTGATTTTTTTTTACGATTGACTATTTTATTAAAATGTTTAATAAATATTTTTACAAATACTGAATTTTTCTTGTACTTGACTTCTAGTTCCTAGTTCATAAGACTGTGAAAACTTTGTCATCAGTAGCCTTCATCCAACAAAATGCTCCAAATGAATGTTTGTATAGTTTGTTGGATAGAAAGGTACATGTTTAATTCTCTTTCTAAATATAATTTGTAGCAATAATTTTAATTAGTAATTTAAAACTATGCATTTGGCAATACTAAAGATCACTGTACAGAAAGGAATTAGTGCACAGACAGTTGAAAATATCTGTGTCTCATTGGTAGCCTTTATATGGAGCATTGGAAGTCTGAGTTGGGACTCGGACCCATAGTTACTCATCTTGGTCAGCACTGAGGCCTGTGAATAGCTGACCTGAGGGATGGAAATCTGATTGTTGTGTCCTGAACTTCCAGCACCAACAGACTCTGTTTTCTGAAAGCTGAGCATCTTGGGTAGCAATGACTTTTAGCCATTACTAGCAACCTCCTTAATAAAACCAAAAGTCACCTTTCCCTGGGTCAGTTTCTTGAGTAGGCATGTGATATAAATTTCTAAAACATTAATAAAATGTCAAATGTCTATTCTAATAGTTTAAAAAAATTACTGAAATATATCATAATGTATTTAAAGACACTCAAAAGCAGAACTAGTAGTAGATCAGGTTAGCATTGGTACACTCAGATCCAATGAGAACTCCAGACATGTCTTCCTGGTGTCTCATCTTCTTCCTCCATCCATATATACATCCCATACAGGGTAACTGCACCAAAACATCAGCTTCTTACTAGAAATGTGGGCTAAATGGCAAATATGCATGGAAAGTGAAGTATATAGCCCACAGCAACATCACCACAGGCAAGGGCAAAGAATATCTGATTGTAAAGGAGGAGCTGTGAGGGGAAAATAGTGAAACTATAAAAGAACAATAAAGGAAGATGAACTCATGCCCCCACACACACACACACACTTACACAGGTAAGTGCATAAAACTGATAAAATTATAATTTTAAAAAAACAGTTTTCAGAGAAAGGAAGAAGTGGACTAGTGTTTTCAGGGATGCTTGTATGATTGGGTTCCTTGGAGTCCTTGTTTTAGAGGGGTTTAAAAACTTAAGGTTGGAAGTCAGTTGAATTGAAGTTCTTGGATGCCTCGCACTCTCTTGAAACTCCAGTTGGAAAGAGAATGTACATAAATAACAGATAGCGCAGAAACAAGGAGGTTTTTCCTGGTTAAGTGACCTGCTGTTCAGTGGTGATTGAACTTTCTCATCAGCTTTTGCTGTTACGGGATCCAGAGAATTACAGACAAGGCTTTGAAATGCTTGCGTAATACTAATCCTTTGGCTACTGAGCAGCAGGAAGTGGGATTGCAAAACAGACCGTATAGCCCCCAGGCCAACGAGCTGAGGTTTGTAACAGAAGGAAGAGAGTTTACTTTGTTAACAGGGACGAGCGCTTAGCTCATCAACACCACAGTGTTTTACATCACAAGAATTTATTCACTTTAGGTCACTTTTTGGCCAAAACCGTTGCATTAATATGTGAAAGTGGCAGGAACTGGGGCACTGAGAGAAGGGGCAATGCCAAATATTGAAATGGAGTTGTGAAAAAAATTAAGCAAATATATATGTTTGAGTTCTTAGGTGGAAAGGGAGCACTGCAGAACATTTTCTTCAGTGGAGGAGAGAACAAATTTCAAATAAGGATTTACTTCAAATAAGCATTATTCTAAGTATACCAAACAGTGACTATTAAGAATTGGAAACAAGGAAATTCAGCAGAAGATAGAGAGAGAAGGAAAGAACAGTTTCAGAGAACAGTAGCAAAGGGAAGAAGTGACAGTAGTTTCTATGAGACAGTTTGCTGCAGCTCCTGTTTGCAGCATTTCCTATACGTGAAATTCCCAGTAAGAACAATGGTTTGTGGAAACATCCATCTGATGAAGGATTACCAGCTCTGAAGTGCTTAAAAAATGTAGAGCAGAATTATGCTATAATTAATGAGTTTATATTTGTGGTAAAGGTAGGGATGAACTTCACCCCAGAACAGTGCTAAAATGTGTTTTTCCTTCTTGTTTTCTGCTACAACTCCGATACAGGCATACAGAGGTAACTCCATAAAATTGCTGCAATGTTACCGTTTGTCTGCATAAACCCAGCAAATTGAAAGTCTAGGAATAAATCTACATTTAGTAGATACTTGTTTTAATTTGAATTTTTGCAAGTAAACTAGGAAGAAATACACTTAATGTGGAAATATGCACCAGAGGAAATTTTTTTTTTTTTGGTCTCATAACTTGTTTATTACATGCAAAGCCTTGAGAATAAATTTGTTCTGTACCTTCTCTTGTATGTGTACAGCCTGTGGACTACCACTGTTAAAAAAACACAGTTTTGTTAAGTGCAAGCTACACCTTTATAATTGTGTCCATATTTAACTGTAATTTCGAAGACTGACTATCATATAGCTTTGAATTATGAAGGTGTTACTTCACTGAAAGGAATTTTCAGAATTATGGCAGTTGAGAAATGCTGCTTGAATTTTGTGACCAAAAAAACCAGCAAAACTGAACACTGAAATCTGCCAATTGGACAGATTTAAGTACAGACTGACTTTCTTTTTCTGTCTACAGATGACCCCTTAAGCGACCCAAAGCCCCTCAGAAGCAATGTTTCAAATGACAAATACGATCAGTCACAGGCGGGATGTATATTACCAGAGGGGCTTTTTACTGATTTTAACGGGGGGGTGGGTAAGGGGCTTGCACCAGACAGCAGTGTTTAATGCTGTTGTTCTGGCATCCATCTTGAAGGATACTCTTTTCCTATCACCATTTACTATGCTAAAGATGCAAAACCTCATTAAAAAAATTGAGCTGCAGTGATTGAGTTTGACATAAACCCTCAGTGTAAAGAGATATCAGAGATCATCTTGACATACTGCCCTTTGGTTTCTCATTGTGTATAGGTACCATGGTGCATACAGTGGTGTCCATAAGGTCTCATTGCTCATAAAACTACAGTTGTCTTTATGCATCCACTATTTGCTGTGTTTTGTCAAGGGTAAACCAACTAGCATTAAAACTAAGGACAAAGGTGAAGAATTTTTTTCCCCTCACGTCAGTCAATGCATTTGTTAGCAGTGTGCTCCAGCTTGGGTCCTTCCTGCAGGAAAAAGAAGCAGAAAAAGCTTGAAAAGCTTCGTTTGAAGGGATGGGCAAGGTCAGAAGTTACACATGAAAGGACAGTTTGGAATGAGGAGTGCCCCTTACGTATCTAACAGCGCACTTCTAAAAATCAGGTATTGTAACTTGAAAATCTTGATGCAATCTGTTGACTGCCATGCTCTGTATGATTTGATAATGAATAACCTTTTAGATATTATTCCAATCTGTACGTAAGTGAATAACTAGCCTACTGATTCACAATTATGTTTCTAAACAAGTTTAATTCCTCTGGATCCAGTTACTGGAAATTCTTCCTATCTGAACTGAGAGGGGTAAGTTTGTTTTTCCTTTAAAACTCGTGAAAAAAAAAAACTTGGCAAAACTACAGTATTTATCATTAGCTAGATGCGTTCTTACACTTCACCAAGTGCCAGGGCCTGCTCACATCAGGTCATTTTTTTTTGGCAAGGGCTATCTTACACAACAATACCTCGTAAGTGTACCTTTTCACAGCAAGCTTACCAAGGCATTGTAAAAATAGCAATAGTTTTCAAAGCTGATTTAGCTTTTCTGTAAGGCCTGGAAAAATGTGAATGTCTTTGGCCTACTTTTCAATCTGGGTAAAGAGGTGGCTGATCTAATGTGATGGGGCAGGGAATTCTTACCTCATTTCTTAGTGGCTATGGCAAAGGTACTCAAGCCTCATTTTAAACGTTGAGGTCATCGGCTAATATGTGTCAGAAAAGCATAGAGCTGTACCAAATACTCCTGTCAGGAGCACGTGCAACAAAGCATATCAGAATTGGAAATCGATTCCAATTGAAACTGACACAAGGAAAAACATGACAGTGATATATTCTGCTTTTGGTAATTCAGCTTTGGTAAGGAATTCTAGTCTGAAATTTAAACCAAATAGTAAATAAAAACTTAATCTGATTAAAAGCATAGTGAAACTACTTGCCTAAATAAAGCAGAGACCTCAGAAGAGGCACTGTATTGAGAAGCACTTTTTTTCTTATTGAAGATGAACTTGTCTTCCTTGAGCATTTCATTCTTTAGGCATTTCTGCTCATAGTCAGTATACTTAGGTCCCCAATCCAGTCCAACCAACCTTTGGATTTTCCAGCTTATTTTACTAAAACTGAAGTCTAACCATCTATGTCAGCATAGAAACACCGTCGCTTGGAGACTGTCGTTGCTTTAGGATCTTAGGAGGCCATCCTGAACATATCAGGTGATAAGAAACTTCACTAATATTCATTAATGACTCCTCCATGCAGTCTTTCCTATCTGTAGTGAAGTGGCTGGAAGACTATTGTACGACAAGTTAGAGATCCGTGTGCTTGCTGCCTTCTCATGTATACAGGAGCACTCTGAATAGCCTGTGAGTGCTTCCCAACAGAGTAATCATACTCACATGTGTGCCTCTGTACCATGCATACCGTGCAACTGCTTCACACAATAGCATAAGTGATCAAGGTATACACGATAAATGCATAAGTAACCAATTTGCATGTATTCAATATGTATTTAATCATAATGACATGTATAGTGCCTTATCTTGTGCACTTCAAATAATACATGCACCTCTTTGGGAACCATACCTTTATTGAGACAAGAGTGTTGGAGCACACTGTCCAAGGGATTCATCAAAGCTGAGTCCAGATTCCAAACCTGACAGCTGTCAGTGACTTGATGAATCAGTACCAAAGAGTGCCAGTGAACACAGAGCTGGCAAACCCCACCACCGACCGGCAGGCCGTGCAACTTGCCATGGCACACAAGGAGCGGCTCAACTGATTCTGCAGCAGCTGCGCTTCCCAGCTTCAAAAGGGACGTAAGATTGCTGTCGCCTTTTCTATAATTTCCATTCTTCATAAATCATCTAACCAGCTTTGAATGTCGGTGCCTTTCTTACTGAGATCCCAAAAGGACGGGCACCTCCTCAGTGCAAAACACCATCGTTTTTCATGGAACACACCAGTACTCTCCTGTTTTTCCTCGAATTCATTCATGAAGGTTGAATATTAAAAGTGCAACAGTTGGTCTTGATCCAAAGGAGAACACTGACAAATTCAAAATAGAAGCAGCAGATTAAATCGCAGTTTACAATAGCAGTGTCTGCACAGTTGCAAAACATGTATGGATGAGTGTGCATAATGCCAGGTGGTACTGTGGTAGTACAGCCTCTTAATTCCTTCTCTTCAATTTGTGTTTACTTCCAGGGTTTATTTGATTGTAAAAGAAATTTCTCCTTGGTTAAAAAATTACTTTTAACCAATTTCCTTGGTTAAAAAATTACATTTCTAATCTTTGTGTAGATAGTAAAGGAAAATAATTGCCAGTTGGCACTGTTTGAATGTTGACAAGCTTATTTTTTAGAATACTGTAGACAACTAAGTGCTGTAACAGATGGGGTCAGTGGTAATAGATACATTTTCAATAAGCCCACTCAGTATCCCACCATATTTCATTGCAGACTGCAGTGGAGGGATGGGCTACATGCAGCATTCTCACTGTGGACAAGTGAAGCTTAGGCCCAACAATGTTCTGACTTGGTCATATTTTCTTAACAAATTTATTTCAAGCCAGGAATGGACCAGTGCTTCCTGTCACCGACAGTAATGTCCTGGCTGAAACAACAAGTGCTTCCCCACTGTCTCACACTAAACTGTAGTTACTACACTACTCTTTGTAGTTAAAATTTTTAAAAAACTAAAAAAACAAAAAATGAACAAACAAAAAAAAAAAAGGAAAAAAAGAAAACAACAAACAACCTCTACAAGGCGTAGAGGCATAGTACTGACAGTAAATGCAAAAGCACCTGAAAAAAGTACAGTGGTCTGACTGGTACTGTTGCTCAATGGAGACTGGAGAGATGGGTGAAAATGAGAGGTAGAGTTATTTGATTTAGCCAGTGAGATTTATCAGAGCAAGTTTCCTGATGGCCCAGCCTCCCTACTCTGAAGACATGAGGCTTTTTTTTAAACCAAATTAGGAAGGAAGAGGTTTATTTACCTTTGCGTACAGAGTACCCAAATCTGCATCTGGATGGATTTCCATGCCTTTACATCTGTGCTGTTGTCACAGTGGAACAGGAGGAGAGATCCCATTTCCCTGCCTGGCTGCAGTGGGTTGACTTTGGCTGGCTGCAAGAGGCACACCCAGCTGCTCTCTTACTCCCTGTCCTCAGCAGGACAGGGGAGAAAAAAAGATGGGAAAGCACATGGGTCAAGATAAAGACAAGGAGATCACTTATGGGCAAAACAGACTTGACTTGGCAAAAAATAATTTATTACCAATTAAAAATAGAGTTGGATGGTGAGAAACAAAGACAAAAACTAAACCACCTTCACCCCACGCTCTTCTTCCTAGGCTCAACTTCACTCATCAATTCTGGGCTCTCAGCCTCCTCCCCTCCTGAGCTGCACAGGGGGGATGGGGAATGCCGGTTGTGGTCAGTCCCTAACAGCTCCTCTCTGCTGCTCCTTCCTCCTCACACTTTCCCCCTGCTTCAGTGTGGCTGCAGTCCTTTGGGATAAACCTGCTTCAGCGTGGGTCCTTCCCATGGGCTGCAGTTCCTGCCAGGAGCCTGCTCCAGCGTGGGCTCTCCACAGGCCACAGTTCCTTCAGGAAATACCCACCCACTGTGGCGTGGGGTCCGTCGTGGGCTGCAGTATGGATAAGTGCTCCACCAGAGTCTCCTCCGCGGGCTGACGGGGAATCTCTGCTCCAGTGCCTCTAGCATCTCCTCCCCTTCCTCCTTCTCTCACCTTGGTGTCACAGGGCTGCATCTCACACTTTTTTCCCCTCACTCCTCATTGTTGTTGCAGCGTTTTATCCTTTCCCAGAGGCTCCACCACCGTGGCCGAGGG
>NW_009626291.1:26537-28732 GCF_000690535.1 Cariama cristata | reverse complement strand
GCCTGTAGCGTTGCATGGGGTTGTTGGGATCGAAGTGCAGGACCTGGCACTTGGCTTTGTTGAACCTGAGAATATGGAAAGCATGAGAGTATGGAAAGTTATTCTGAAGTCTGACACTCTGTACAACTAAAATCTTGTGTTGTTTTTAATTTCTTTTGGCCTTTTGTTTTGTGGTGGGATTTTAAGGTTTTTTTTCAGTTGGTTGGTTGGTTGGGTTGGGTTGGGTTGGTTTCTCCCTTGTTGAACCACTAAGAATTGCTGTGATATCGTTCATTCAAAGCCATTTATTTGCTACTGGAAATATTAATGGACAATTTATGGAGTTAAAAACACATACTTATGTCTTCCTCATTAATGAATGTAGCTAGAACCCCATAGATAGGATTTAATTGCTACAACACAAGTTGCCTTAATTGTCTGATAGCTACTGGGTATATTTGTGTCACTGAGAAGGTCTTTCAGTTCGACAGCCCAATAAACTTGTGAAATATTAATCAATTAGTATTGTACATAAAGCCACAAATGTGTGCATTTTTTATTGCTGGCTATAATATAGATAAGCATTTATTCTACCTAAATTTTGTCAGGTTTGATTTATGTCTAAAATATATTGGTTTAATAATAACAACAATAAGGAGTCTTTTATCTAATTTATTATCTAATTGTTGTATTTCACAAACCTCTCATTTCTGAAAGTCATGATAAAGACACAAACCAGGTTTAAATATGAGCAACTTCCTATTTTGTTATGACAATTCTTTTAAGAATATTGTATTTTTGCAGTATTGAAATAATGCAGAAATGAGAAGTTCAGGAAAATCAGTAATGCTCTTGACAATTTAATCCTTTTAGAATAATATATATTTTCATCTGTTAGACCTCCTGGTTTGGAAGATCCAGGAATTTTATTTGTATTCTGCATAGCGCTTGGCACAATGGGGGAATGACCTAATGTGTGGTCTGTAAACAATGTTGGAAAGCAAATAATTCGACTAGACAGCCATAACAAGGGAAAATTAATGAGACATCTTCACAGAGAGTAAAAGATACACCATCCAGAAAATGTACTAGCCAAGAAAGTTTTTCTTTCAGGATGTGTTATTTTTACAAGAAGTATAACTGCATTGTTTTGTAGCTATATGCACATGAAGATATTAGCAGAATTATTGAAAACTCTTTTGGGGTTATATGCAACGCTATTTGTATGCCTCCTCCTACATACAAAACCACAGTTCTCCCCTTTCCTGGGTCATTACACTTCCAATGGCAGGGATAAACTTTAAGGCAGCCATGAGAGTTTTAATGCATGGGAACACAGCAGAAGGAACTAAAAGGGATGGAGAGTACTGAAGTTAGGGAAATTTTTTAGGTTGTATGGAACATCTCTAGATCACATGGACCATTCTCATGGTCATATGGAACAGATAGGAACAACCTCACATTCACAGGCTCTGGTCCACCTTCAACCACCCTGATACCTGCTGGAGGGACAACACAACAGGGCATAAGCAATCCAAGGAGTTCCTGCATTGGCAATAACTTCCTCCTCCAAGTGATAAAATAGCCAATAGGAAGAGGTGCTCTGCTGGACCTTATACACACCATCAACAATGACCTTACTGGGGCTGTGAAGGTCAAAGGCGGCCTTGACTACAGTGACCATGAGATGGTTGAGTTCAGGAACCTGAGGGCAGGGAGGAGGGTGAAAGCAAGTTCACAACCCTGGACTTCAGGAGAGCACACTCTTCAAAGTCTCTTCAAACATCTGCTCAAGGATCACCTCCTCCAAGCTCAAGAGCAGTCCAACCCAATGAATAGGAAGTCAGGCAAAGACATCAGGACTCCTGTGTGGATCAACAAGTTGGCTGAACAAGTTGATCCTAGACATACTCAAACACAAAAGGGAAGCATACCAAGGGTAGAAGTAAGGACATGTAACTTGAAAGGAATACAGAAACATTGGCCAGGCATCCAGAGATGAAGTTAGGAGAGCTAAAGACCAAATGGAATTGAATTTGGCCAAGGACGCCAAGGACAACAAGAAGGGCTTCTGTAAGCACATAGGAGACAAAAGGAAGACTAGGAAAAATGTAGGCCCATTGCTCAATGGGATAGCAGACCTGGATGGAGGACATGGAAAAGGCTGAGGTACTGAATGTCTTCTTTGCCTCCATCTTTACTAGCAAGGCCAGCCT
>NW_009626291.1:7810-26506 GCF_000690535.1 Cariama cristata | reverse complement strand
ATGCCTGGTCCCAGAGACCCGGAGGAAGGGTTGGAGCAAGATGTAGCCATGTTGGAAGAGGACCAGGTCAGGGAATACGTAAGCAAACTAGACATGAATAACTTCAAAGGCCCTGATGGGAGAGGATCAGGTCAGGGAATATATGGACAAACCGGACATGAATAACTTCATGGGCCCTGATGGGATGAACCTACAACTGCTGAGGGAGCTGGCAGGTGCCATTGCATAATCTTTGATCCATCATGGTGACTGGGAGAAGTACCAGAAAACTGGAGAAAACCAAATGTCACTGCTAGGTTCAAGAAGGGCAAGAAAGAGGACTCGGGGAACTACAGGCTAGTCAGCCTCACTTGGATCCCTGGAAAGGTGATGGAGCAGTTAACCCTGGAAACCCTTTCCAGGCATATTAAGGACAAGAAAATCATCAAGAGTAGTCAGTATGGCTTCACCAAGTGGAAGTCATGTTTGACCAACTTGATAAACTTTGATGAAATGACTGGCCACGTAGACAAGGTGAGAGAGCAGTGGATGTTGACTATCTGGACTACAATACGGCCTTTGACACTCTCTCCTATAAGATTCTCGTAGAGAATCTGTTGATGTGTGGGCTGGTTGAGCAGACAGTGAAGTAGATTGAAAACTGGCTGAATGGTTGACCCCAGAGGGTGGTGATCAGTGGTGTGCAAAGTCTAATTGAATGCCAGTGACTACTGCTGTATCCCAGGGGTCAGTACTGGGTCCAGTCCTGTTCAGCATCTTCATTAATGACCTGGATGATGAGGCAGAGTGTACCCTCAGCAAGTTTGCAGCTGGCACCAAACCAGGAGGAGTGGCTGATATACCAGAGGGTCATGCTGCCATCCAGAGGGACCTCAGCAGCTGGAGAAAGGGGCTGTAAGAAGCCTTGTGAAGGTCAATAGAAAAGTGCAAAATCCTGTTCCTGGAGAGGAACAATCTCAGGCACCAATGTATGGTGGGGGCTGCCCAGCTGGAAACCAGCTTTGCAGAACAGGACTTAGGAGTTCTGGTGAACACCAAGTTGGATATGAGCCAGCAATGTGCCCTTGCTGCAAAGAAGGCAAAAGGGACGCAAAGATGATTAATGTGAGGAAAGGCTGAGAGAGCTGGGACTGTTCAGCCTGGAGCTAAGGCTGAGGGGTGATCTTAACAATGTATAAAAATACTTGAAGGGAGGGTGCAAAGAAGATGGAGCCAGACTCTTTTCAATGGTGCCCAGTGACAGGATCAGAGGCAATGGGCACAAACTGAAACACAGCAGGTTCCCTCTGAACATCAGGAAACACTTTTTTACTGAGAGGGTGACCAAGCACTGGCACAGGTTACCCAGAGAGGTGATGGAATCTCCATCCTCAGAAATATTCCCAAGCCATCTGGCAATGGTCCTGGGCAACATGCTGTAGGTGGTACCACCTGAAAAGCAGGGTTGGACAGTTGAACAGTGATCCCTTCCATTCTCAACCATTCTGTAATTCTGCATGAGACTCTGATTTTTTTTTTTCACTTTAGTCACTGATGTGTTTGTCACAGCAAACGTGGCCATCCTCACCAGTAGTTGTGTATATTAGGCTTAGTATTAGACTGTATATTAAACTGAAGCAAAAATAAGTTTGACTGAAGATTTTAAATCAGCCCCTCTCCTCCCCAAGTGCTTAAAAGTTATAAAAGCTCCTAGCTTCTTACAGTAAACTGAGTAACAAGGATTATTTGTTTCAAACAGCAGAGAAAAATATCCGAAAGTGAATTAAAATTCAATAACAGAATTTGATCAGCTAATTTGCTTTTAAACCCTCCCATCTCTGCAACCAGTAATCACAACTGGTATAATTATCCAATTGTTGTTCAGTATGTAGCAATCTTATTACAGTAAACAAAACACTGTGTTAACATTAATTGCTTTTTAATGATGCCTTTTGTGCAATGACTACAAAACATCTATACTAAAATTAACGACTTGGAAATTAATGTTCTGTGTACCTTAGTTCCACCTACTCCTTCCACCTGGCTGGTGGAGAGCACATCTGTGGCCTTTCAGTCCTCCTCATAGTGTTTCAAAAATCTTTATCTATGTGTAGTTTCTCCCCTGTATGAACAAGAAATATGACATCTCATCATTCTTTAAATACGTCTATTTTATCTCTTCTATATCATTGTCATTTCAGCTATATTTTCCTGACATTGACTGTTCATATACCATTATATCTTTCCAAGTTATATTGTCTCTTTCATTTACAATTTGCAGTATCCATATCTAACCCTTGTAATGTTTTTGGTTTGGTTTGGTTTGATTTTAGTTTTTTTGACTGATACCAAAACTAGTTAATTTGTTAGTATGGGCACTGGATGTTCTTCCAGGGCAACAACAACAAAAAAATTCGGAGCCATCACTTTCTCCTCTGCTGAGTATTTTCTGTACATTAGCGTATCAGCCTTCCCATGACTTGCATTTTCTTTCTTTCTTTCTCTCACTTCTCTTAAGTTCTTTCAAATTACAGATAGCAATGACACTCTCAACAGGAAACAATATAGGTAAACGAGTCTCATTTTTTGCTAGCTATTCATTCCCGTTTTGCTAACAACAGTTAATATTATGACTCTGGTTCTGCAAAGTACTTATTCAAGTTGACAATTTAAAGGTACTTTGCTAGTTTATAGACCACAAATTTTTTGCTCTTAAATAAAAATCTGGTTTCCTGATCATCTTAGAGATTGTATTTTCTTCTAGAACAGAAGGAAAAACACATGGCCGCAACTCGTAGTACCTGAAGAGTGCAAGTGACAGAACTCTCTACAGAAATCCAAGGAAAGTGAAGGTGAGTATTTGCTCCACATGCTAAGAATGTTTCTTTCACCTTATCATTTACAAATTTTAAAGGGATAACAGTTATTTTTAGATATGTTTGACTGGCATTAATTTTAAAATTAGAAATAGCATTACAGTTGCTTGAAGTGCATTTCTAGGAAAAGAACCTGCTTCCTGTGGATTGCAACTTTACCACAGTTACCCATTTCACTCCTTACTGATGTTCAGATACACATTTAAGAAATGATTGGTTTTCCCTGAAGTCTTTATTAAAGATAATATAAACCTAACATTTTCCTAGTCTATTTAATTAGGTATTTTTCCACACCGTTGCCCAGGCTTGGCCTTCTCTCTCCATTTGTCCCAATCAACTTTAAACACTTAACTGTGTCACCCTGTACACCTTAACCTGTGGTTCATTTCACAAGCACTGCAGAGAAGGAGCTGCCTTCAGAGAAGGTCTTCACTGAGCTGTGGGAGTACCAGCCGCCCATTATAGGTGGTATGTAAGAGTGAGTTTTCTGTCCATGATGCGGTTCATCAAAGGGTATGAAGTCCAGCTAGGCCAGTTTGGCCCCAGAGTGTGAAAATCAAAACCAAACACAGAGTTAACATTGTGATTACTGTAGTTAACCAGAGTGGATGAGGGAAAGAATATTACTTTCCTACATAAAAGTATTGGAGTTTGACATTTATTATTTCCTAAAGATTAACTTTAGTGTTGAGAATTTCCCTAAACTTCTCTAGTAAATTGAGACAACTGAGGTCCTCTAAAGGGTGGGATGAAAATTCGCTGTCATAAAATGCATATATACCCCCAATAATTGTTCAGAGAACGAGAGAGGGTCGTTTCCCCAGTTTTGTGGAAATGCCTGTCTTAACCTCATTCTGTTGTATGCTGACAGGTGTAATTGTAACTCTTCCAGTGAATCTAAAAGGGTAATTTTGGCTTTGTTTTGACTTTCTCTTTAATTATAAAATAGTATAGTAAAAAATCAAAATAACAAGTAACATATTGTATTCTTATTCATAAAATTTTTGAAAAATAAATCCTGGATTAAACGAAATGCAATCTATACATACTCATGGACTATTTCAATTCCTTTTAGCTGATGTATACCACTGAAAAACAACTTTTCTGGAAATTTTCAACTAGATTTACTGATTTCAGTAAGTTTTACTGACTACATTGTCATGTATATATAGATTTAAGGACAAATCTGACATCAGCTTTGAAATGTACGGAAGGATAGTTCTAAACTCCACTTTTAATGTATGCAAAACAGGATCACATAGAATTGTGTTCAGTTAATTCATGGAAGGAATGTACCAATAATCCTGACATTGCATTCGGTGTGAAAGGAAAGAGACGTTTTTGAGCTAGGTAGGTAACAATTATGATTATCACTGATATGTGCTAAATATGAACTGTTTGACCTATGTAGAAACACTTAATACTGTTTCTAAGTCAGAATTCTAAATGAGAAAAATAATAAGTGAATAAATAAGCAAAAACTTCCCTCAAAACCTGTCTTGAGGTCACTTTTATTTAAGGAGATTTGAATGAAAAGTGCTGTGTCCTAAACTTTCAGATACAACTCTGCAGAAAGATAATCATGCCTGTGGAACACACGTACCACCAATAGAATGCACTACTGGAAAGAAAATTTTTTAAAATCTCAAGTTTTCTAAAGTAACAACAACAAAAGGTCACAAAAAGCTCAACAAAAACAGTTACTTCATTTCTATTTATGAAATTTAAGAACAGCAGACATACAAGACTCAACCTGGCATTCTTTCTGAACTAGAGATGGTATTGTATATTCTATATTTGTAAATGTATAGAATATATTCTCATGCTTGAACATACTCCTCTTATTTTTAGTCAGGCAAAGTTACGCAGTGTGTTTGATCCCAGAATGTTATAACACATTACATTAGACAGTGGTATGATCATGGTAGCTTTTGTTGGGATTGGTTACTGTTTCAGTGCAAACAGTACACTTGAGCCTGTGACTGTTCTATAGAATCAGAGAAATACTGTTGTAAACCACAGGTTTTTCGTTAAAACTATATATCTTTTTGGTTTAGCCAATTCTAATGAAAAGAGCTGGGTTTTGAGAGCTTTAAACTTTGGTGGAAAATTGATACAGTCAACTAAACTGAGTTTTATCACAAAACATTCTGATTAAAGGAATTAACACTATTCAAAATCAATGTAGTACCTAGTCAATAGATGACGACAAAGTGATAAATGATGAACATCAAAACATAATCACTAATAGGAAATCACAGAATTAATACATAGCCTTAAGAATTAATCCTCAATCCAATGCGACTCAGTGTCTCCATCGGAGATGTGAAGAAAATACAAACAATTCTCTATCAAGGTTTATAGACAACCAAAGACTGGTGAAGTGATAGATAATAACAAGGGTCATTTTCAAACTGTGCCAAACCATTTTTAAGAGGGTCACAATCGAAGAGGAATAATGGGATCTGTCAGCTACCATTTTTCCTAGAGTCAGATGAAAAGACATAAATATGGAAGGACCAAAGATTATTGAATGGGAACTGCATCCTGGGAAGAAGCAATGACCTTGACAAAGATTTAGTGTTTGGCCGTGCTGCAGAACCTTCTGACCATGAATTTCCAAAAGCATTAAAAAATTCAAGGGCTAAAATTGAAGGTAGACAAATTCAAAAGGGAAGAAAGATATTTTAACAGTGATTAACCTTTTGAAAAGCTTCCCTGGAGAAGTGGTGGAGGCACCTTCATAAAAGTTTTTGAGTTAAGACTACCTTTGTAAAATCTATACTTATGCATCCAAAAATTATTGGATTCAATAAAGGCATTGCAAGGTGAAATTTTATAGTTGATATTATATAAAAGCTTCAAATACAAGTTCATTGAGGCTCATTTTAGCTTTAAAATTGGTGAAGGGGGGAAAAAAAAAAGAAAGGACCCATATTATAATCTGGACTTAGTATTTCTGTTGAAGTTGCTTTTCAAATTAAAAATAAACTTTTGATCATGCAGGGTTCCTCCCCTCTCCTCCAAAATACTGGCCTTATTTTACAAGCTTTTTTGGAGAGGAAAAAAAATCAAAGTACAAGTGGATGTTATTTTAGAGAATTATCATGTTTTTCTCATGACTCTTCAAGGAAAACATCTTGTTTTCAGTATAGAGAAACTCTAAGTGACTGTGTTCAAGACTACTCTGAGAAAGCCACCAAAGCAAAGTGTATACATAATGAAAATGCAGTAAAAATACAAGGGCAGAGAAAAAGATACAAGAATGAGGATAATACAGCTAAGAGAATGGTAATATAATCAAGGGCAATTAACGAGAGTAGACTTCACTATCAGTGCTTCCTCTTATGTGTGTTCCCCCCCTCCTTAGTGAGCTGTATCCACTCTAGAGAGCAGTAAGTAGGAACAGCAACACACTCTGGCTCTTTATTCCGCCTGTGTTACAGGAAGCCTTACTGCTCACAAAGATGACTTTTCAGAGTAGTTTGTCAATATAGATCAATAAATGGGCTAGCCAAATTAGAACTTTTGTCCATTACAGACAAAACGAATAGAGTTACAGCCACAACCACCTTTTCCCACTTTTCCAGTCTCTTTTCCTGTTTTTTCCCCATTCTTTTTGATGTTATTGGTTAGCTACAAAAATCCACCTTTTCCCCTTCAGTGTGACTTTCAGATTTACAGAGAATCCACTTTAGAACTCTGCTTTAATTAAGTATTGGTTAATTAATCCCTAAAGCTCCGATGGAACTAATCCTTCATTAAAAAATCCCTGTGAAAAATATGCACTTTTGTTATGTATATTTTATACTATCTTCTCTTCTTTTCCTTGCCAAATCTCATTCCAGTAGCAAAACAAGGCTAAGGCATCCTGAGTTCAAAAAGCCAAAAGAATTTTTAAGAAAAACTTCAGAACACCATGGGTGATGCCCTAGCCACTCTGAAATCGGTACGCATTTTCTACTGATTTGCTGGGGCCAGGCTTTCAAACCAGAACTTCCAAAAGGGTTCTAGTGGTATCAAATTTCTACGGAACTTTTTAGTTTCAGCTGGGAAATTACTTATGAGTTACATTTATGTGATAAGAACACCAGATTTATAATAATGAAGGCAGCTTCGGCATTTGGAATGTATCTCCTGTCCTTATTCTCTAGTATTCTGTAAAGCAGCTTGATTTATTTATTAATAAACAGGAGAAAAACAATGACAGAACAGATGACACTTTTAAGTTGTATATAGTATGTGCATCACCAGGAGAATTGTGCATGGAATGCTTGTCTATACAATAATGAGACTCACTCTTAATCAAATAATTACACTGGTGCATGAAGATTGCATGGAATACAAATGCAGCGTGCTGAGAGATTTGTCTTGGCAGAAAATCTCTGGTACCTCAGTGAATGTGTTTATTGCTGTACTGTAAAAGAAAACTGTACGTCCTGCATGTCTCTGTCAGAGTGACAGCTTTAAGAGACCGTCTTTCTAAATAAGTGGAATATAAAAACATGCCAAGCACATACTGTACTAGACAAATACATTTTCTCCTTTCTATTGACATTTTGTATCTAGGCAAAAGAATTTGCGTGGCTAAAATTAAAAAAAAAAAAGCTCAAATATGACAGCATGGTTTACAACTTCCCTAGTGAACAACCATACATAAGACAGGAATAAAATAAAAGGCAATAAATAAATAAGGTGTAAAAATTTACAGCGGATTACAATTATAGTAGCTTTGATTCTTAATTTTATGCAACATTGCTGTAGATGGAGGATGAGGTGAGAACACAAAGATGCCAGAGAAAAATTTCCCAGAATGGGAGCCTAAATCAGCAACTAAATTATTATTTTATGTGCATATGCAGCTACCCACATAACATATATGGAATTTTTACATTGTGATATATTGATACTGAAATACTTAAGAGCATGAATATTAGATGTTCAAGAAGGTAGGTTAAAGGAGTTTGCTGTAGGATGATGTTAGTAAAAATCAGAGCAAACAGCAATATAATATCATTGGTTTAAAACCTATCACTGTTTCTAATAAGACAATCCTGCTAAATCTGGAAGAGAAAAGAGCTTTAAAAAATCACATTAAGAAGGAGAGTGGGGAATGAGCTGTCAGAAACTATCTGGAGAGAAAGTTTGACAGAGAGAGGGACTCCAGAAGTCTCAGCAGGGTTTTTCCAGGAAGCGGTAAACCTTAGGGAAGAGTGAATAGATGTGTACAGTCTAGATTTTTGTTGTTTGTATACTTACTTTGAGAGTCCAAAGTCCTTTGTTTTACATAAACTGTTATTCCCTTTAGGAGACTGCACTGTCAAGAGACCCCATTGCTGTTTCCCAGAGGGAAAAGAATCAGCACTGGGGCTAAGGCAGATTATGGAGCTGTGGCTGCAGGGCTGAGCACCAGTATTACCCAGGCAGCTGATGCTTGGGAAAACAGCATAGAGACCTGAAGGACTACTGCTTCGCCTTCTCTCAGAGGTGGTGACTTAAAGCCTAAGAACATGAGAGTATCATATTTGCAGCTCCTAAATAAACTAACTAAATACATGCTTCCAAGACAGCTTGCACATGTTTGTCAAAATAATATGGGGAATGACACCTTCAGTTTCAGCAGTCCTCATTTAACAGGTTGGGGTTTTTTGAGCAACGTGCATAATCAAATGTTGTACTTTCTGAAGATCTCATCTTAAGGATTTTTCTGTGTTCATTAAAGAGCTACAAGTAGAAAGGCATATGCTAACTGGGACTATTTGGTAATTTGAAAAAGTAACTTGAGTATCATCCTTTGATTAAGGACAATAGATTCTTTAGATAATTGCCTATGTAAGGTGCATCTGTATTTTGTAAGCATTATTGATGCTGTGCAGTTATTGCACTCCTTTGCTTTGATTTAGTGCTCATCTTGAAACCAGCCAAGTCTATTTTGAGAGACAGTATCTTGTGAACAATGATCAAAGTGTAAATTTATGCAAATTCAATGCTTCACCTTAATTACCTTGATGGCACTTGTCAGCAGTCTTTTCCATGCTTTCACTGATTAGCAAGCTATCACAAATAATTATTATTTCATCTGCAATTACAATGATACTGTGCATTGGCTTATTGCCCAGCCACTGTATTGCATCCCACCTCTCAGCCTGCTCTTCTGGAGTTATGCCACACTGCACATCATAAATTAACATTCCTATTTTATTCAACCAATCACCATAAACTCCTGAACTTTATGATCCCATAAGGCAGGTTCTCTCTAAACTTCTACAAGTAGGATTACTACATAAAATTATTAAATATAGCCCTGAAAAGCGCAAGGATAGGAAAGGGCTGTTTTCTTCATGATCATTTCGTATCGTCCCCACTTTCTCCTCAGAGAATCCTTTTGCTTCTCCCCTCCTCCTTTTTTTTCTCAGAGTACTTTGCTTCAGCAAATCAAATGCGGCTACTGTTAAGAACTGAAATGTGAACTTAACAAATTTCTTCTAGGAAGCCCAAGGTTATTGTCGTAAAGTGCGGTCTACAGCATGGGAATGGATTTGGTTTCATGGTGTTGGAGGCCTTGAGTAACCCCAATACCAGGTGCAAGTAAGGAATAACTCAAGAATTAAGTAAGTACCTGTTTGTTCCTTTTCCCAGTTGAGTAATGGAGTAGAAAAACTAACATAACTGAGCACTACCCCGATTTCAAACAAATAGTTTATTTGCCATTATACTGGCTATGCTTGCATGTATTGAGCAGGGCATGAAGAATGCGGCAAAGTGAACGGCTGACTGGTTTTCTTTATGAATGCTTATACATCATCTTAAGTCACTAGCTATAGCTAATAAGCAAAAATAAAGCAAATATAAAAGTAAAAAAAAAGCAATTAAGTAGCAACATATGGTCAAATATATACTGTCTTAAAGCAGGAATAAAAAAGAAAAAATATTGGAAGAGAAGCCTGAAGCTATGTTTCCGTACTTTAACTAGAAAACACTGTTTATTGACTCTTCAAGGTCAGAAAAAAACCAGCTGAAAAATAAATAAATGCTTTAACTGCACAAACTCATTCTAAGAAAAGGAAGCTGAGGATCATACAGAGAAACTGGGGTTAATAACAACCATCAGTTCTAAAATCATAAATGGCAACTACCTGTAAAACATAAACCCAACATTCCATAGATGGAAAGATACATTTTTAAGTAGTCCCTGAAACATGACACAGGAGCTCAAGCAATGCCCTAGAATTACTAACTCTATAACTACTAGATCAAATGAAAGAACTTTAATTAAACCTGCTATAAATTAAAGGGGAAACATTCCAACTTAAATCAGAAACATCTGCAAGATAACTAAACCATATTGTTTACTATCACACATTTTGAAACTACAAATCAATATCCAAGAATAACAGGCTCAGATCACAGGATAGAAAAGTCAGCATCAGTTCAACCTAGGAAATTTGCAAAGAACACAAAGCTGGTAAAAATGTGCAAATCCAGTTATTTGGGCTAATGAAGTAGGGATAAGTTATTTCCAAGAGACATATAAAAGAAAACAGCATCCTGACTGGATTCAAATCAGAGCTGGAAAAGCAAGTCTGTTGAAGATCCAGAATTTCGCTTCATAGTCTGCAACAAGCACACACTAAAAGTAATGTCAAGTCAAGAGGTCAGGTACATCTGATGAAAATTTCCTATTTGAAAATCTGAAGACAAACAGGGGTTACAAATCAGCTGCCCTAGTATAATGTAAAGCAAAATAGTGCTACTTTCTGGTAACGTCTGTGCTCAACTAAATCCAACAGACTCAAGAGAGCTATGCAGTTGAAAGGCAAGCATCTACAGAAGGATGAGTTCAATAACTTTCTATAATCCAATGACTGTATTTACCAAATCTCTGCTGGGCATGGTGGGAACTTCTAGCTCAAATACAGGCATCTAGACTGCAACGTAAGTGTCTAGTGCCGACCAAGAAGTCTGCATAGTCTGGCAGACGAATCGCAGGACCTATAGGTGACTCGTGCTTTCTGTTTCGGTATCTATAGACCAGGCGGGATACCCTAGATGATCTTAAAAAAACTGGTATCTAGGCTTAATTAACTGACTCACACCCTGTGTTGTAAATGCTTAAACATCAACGTCCTAAACTGCATGTTGAATCCCTTCCCAGAAGTCTGTTGGATTAAGTCAAAACCTGTAATGAACCAAATTCTAAAGGGGGGTTATATGTATTTGTGGATCCCGCAATCCAATTTAGAGAAAGATTCAAAGCAGAGAAAGAGTCTCATATATTAACCTAATCAGTAGAAAGAGGAAGACATAAACCCCCACATATACAGTCATCCATAAGTAGTGACTGTGTAACTAGGAAAGCCCAGAAGAAACTGGAATGAAAGGAATCATCATACTCCAAGATCTAAAAATCCTTGTATGTAGCAGAGTGATATTATTTCAAATTATTGGCTTGTAGGAGAACACCAGCCATTGCACACATACAACAAAATGAACATTGTGTTATGTACAAAACTGCTGCCACATTATCAATTGAAAACAGTAATAAGTAAAGACTATCATCCCAAATATATTTTGTTGCCTCATCATTGTGAAGCCATGTCCAGTTATTATTTGAAGGGCTTTGTCATATGTGTTGGAAACTCCCTGGAGACATGCCAGAAAGTATTTATGGGTATTTATGGAATTGCAGAAGAAAAAAAAAAATGAACTGGCAATCCACTACTTTTCCTACCACTGGGAATAATTGACAGGATTTCCCCTTCATTGTTGGGCAGTGGAATCCTTCCTAATATTAAAGTGTTCCTGAATTAGTGAGCTGAACTAGAATGCACCAGTACTTAAGATTTTTTTTTGTGTAGTGGAAAAGGCAGATATGCATGTTAGAAATGCTTTACTAAGAGATCAGTAATTTTACTTCATATCTTAAAACTGTAGAAGTTTGAAATGGAAAAGAACTATATAATCTAATTAAGCTAATTCTGAAGCTTTCTCAATTGTACATTAACCAGGACTTTGGTCAGTCTACCTTTAAATGCATTAATGAGGTTATTTGCTAGGTCGGAAAATATTCCACGACCTGCCAGAGCACAGGCAGGAAGTTGTTCCAGCTATTTGCGTTTCAGTTGTGTCATCTCACTTCTTCACTGTTGTGCCCTACCGACTGCCGTGAAGTTAAACATGAGGGAGCTGAGTATTACGGTAATGCAGTAAGCATGTGTTGTATATGTTACTGAAGTTTTTTCATCACCCTTGGCAAACTGAAATGTTTACAGCTCAAGTGTTGCGTGTGGGTGATTTTACATGCCATGGAATGAGATGCACACTGCTAAACTGCTTTGCCCTACTAGGTTTGATTTGTAAACCATCACTATTGACTGATGTTCCTTGCATTCTGTAGTACTATACCCATGGAGAAGAATTTCTATTAATAAGACAATGTAGATTAATGCTTGGTGCAGAGTGTGTTGATGATATAACAATTTGTACATAATAAACCTGAGTGAGCATTTGCTAATGGAATAATTTATTCTACTAGTGAAAGAATGCTTCCGACTAAATCTATTTCATTTAAATCTGTTCACTAAATCTGCTTTTGACTGTCATTTGCTCATTGTCCACATCCAGAAACTCTACCATAGAAAACCTAGGAGTTAATGTATCCTCTCTGTCATATATTTATACTAACGGGATTTTATCTGTGGTTCACCTGCAGTTTGACATGCTACTATATAAATCAATTAAATTTGTATTCTGTAGGCTTCACCTTTACCTGAAAACTACAGTAGCAACACATTATGTGTGAATTTAATGTTGTATTTGGCTTTGACCTATTGTCTTTATCTTCTCTCAGCACCTGAAGAATTTTTCTTGTTAATTACTTTCCGCCTGAAATTAACTCCACATTAAGATTCAATTCAAAGTACTTCAAAGAGAAAAAATAAGAATTTAAACTGGATAAACATAAACTTCCTGCCATCTAACACTGGTACAAATAAAGACAACCTGGAAACCTGAAGACAAAATGAAGAAGTATCTTTCCAGTATGGCTGTAAAGGTCTATCCACCTCTTGCTTTCTTTATCACAAAGTCTTCAGACTCCTCAGTCAGAAGCATTCAACAATTTTTATTAACCCATCCCTTTGTCTCATTGGCTAGTTTTAAAATCCATTATTAATATAATATTTGACCAATGTAGTTCATTAAACAATTAATATTTCCCTCATATGCCCTGCTCAGGCTGCAAGGCTACGTTCGTTCTACGCCACCACCTTGGAGCTGACTGCGACGCACTACTGCGTGCTGAAGTCCAACTCACTGACCCCCTGCACCGCACATCTACCTCCGAACCTGGATCAAGTGTGAAGCAAAGCAACAACTTCCCAGGAGAGGACTCAGGCAAGGGAGCATTGCAGGCGGGTCAGAGGAAAGACTCGGGCACGGTCCATGGCTCTGTTGGCAGAGCTTTCTGGAGTCATACTTCTGTCCAAAATCAAGCCTGAGTTTGAGCCTGTGTACTGAGGGCAGTGCAGACAAAGTCTCGGTCAGTCCTTTTTTATCATCCTTCTATAGAAAGTGGCATCTTCAGTTTCACATGTTCCAGCAGCAGTTTCAGATCCGCTTTAAAGGGCTCTAATTCCGGCCAGTCAATCTGCAGATGAGGTTGTCTGAGCAGATGCTCCAAGCTGCCCTGGCAAGCTGTTTGACTGGAAACACAGATAAAATTTATTCATAGAGCTAGTGCAAAAAAGTTCAGAAAACAAACAAACAAACAAAATGCCTCAGAATCATAACACAGATATCCAGAAATAGCCATCTGTCACAAATAGCTACTGGCAGCAACGTGAACAATGTTGAACCTGAATTCCTGTTAGCACTTCATTCTGCGGTACTGTCACAAGCACACCCTCTAGCACAGGTGCCTTGTGACGCTAGCCATATTCATTAGGAAATCAAAATGTTCAAAGTCATCCTTAACAAAAGGCACGGACACAGGCAGCGCTATCTACTGAATGTTAAATTTCCTCTGAGATTATTTCCATGAAATTATATCAGAACTGTCCTGGTTTACCTAAAACAGGACTATTTCTTCTTTCAGGAGTATTTTCTCTCAGTTAAGTTTCTTCTAAGTAACTGCACTTTCTGAAAGTACAGCTACATGTTTTTCAGACACTGTCTGCTTTTCAGACCTGATAACGCTCAATGTTTATAGTTGCTACTGAAGTACCGCTAGGATTGGTATGCAGAAAAGCCTGTGTTTATACTTACTATACACTGCTGGCCTGTTTTGTTAAACAAGTAAAAAGTTGTAAAAGGTTCGCACCTGCAGAAGAGTGCGGACAGGACAGGGGACCAAAAACTGTCCAAGGAGGTATTTCATCCCATCCTTGTCATCCTCAGTATAAAGCTAAGGGATCACGAGGATCTCTCTCTCTTCTTTCATGACTGGCATCCCTGTGGGATCCTGCTCGTTCTCCTGCCTCTGATCCCAACCCATGCATTCCTGAATCCGGTTCCTGTCAGCTGTGGAGTCCGGTCCCGGACATCCAGGTGCCCATCCTGCTATGGGAGCGGCACGAGTTGCCATGGCCTGCGATTCCCTGACCATCTTTGGGAAGCTCAATATCGGTTTTGTATGCTTTCCTATTGTTTCTACTATTAATAGTATTAATACTACTATACTCTTTTCCATTATTATTGTTTTATTAAAGTAGTTTTAATTTCCAACTCATAAGTCTCTCTCTCTTTTCTCCTTTATGTCCCCTCCCCAGGGGGAGGGAGGGGTTAATAGAGAGCATCTGCTACCCATTTTAAGAGCTGGCCCAGACTTAAACGATGACAAGAACTAACATATTCTTTTAGCACTGTTGCCATTCAAGACCCTCAAAGATCTCTTTCTAGAGGGACTACAGAGCTTAGAAAAAAAATGCAATGGAAACAGTTTACAGGATTTCTAGTAAAAGCTTAACAAACCAAAATGTAGCCTAGGATGATTTTGCTGTGTGATTCACAACAGTGTACCTGACCATTTTGCAGATGAACTGAATCAGGATGAAGTGCATTCCAACAGTAGGTACTATGCTATGGAAGCAGAAGGGTAACAGATGAGTCCAGTCTGCAGGGAGGTGGTAATTTATACTTTGGCTTGGTCAGATTCCAGAAAGGTTGTATACATGTTCAGATCTGTTCTTTCTGATACACTTCTGCTGAGATGGTCGTCTCAGAAGCAAAAGAAGTAATTTCTTGTAATACTTTATTAATACTACTATAAATGGTTTCTTCTTGTCTTATAAAATGATGTTTCTAAATATGTACACTTGTGCTGTGTAACACAATGGAGTCCTAATCTCCATAAATGTTACCACAATATGAATGCAAATACCTATAGGAGCATATGGATAGAGAAAATACTTTTTCTTTCAATATATAGTCTACTTAGTCAACAATTATACTAACTTATACCTAGTACAGTTAGTACTAATTTTTTTCTTGTCCTTCAAAAACTTGGAACAAAAAGAACATCCATCTGATAAGAACAATCTCAGTCCCAGTAGAAAGTACCAAAACCAATCCTAAGCAAGCGTTCTTATCATTCATCAAATTGAAGACATTTCACTGAGACTGTTCAAATTCAATAAACTCCAAGGAGTTGTTGACATAGATTTTTAAGTCTTCAGTCCCTGGCCAATGTTTACATTTCCATTTCAGAAGCTGTGCTGAAAGGAGAGTAATTCTTCCTCTTCCACTAGAATGAAGACCTTTGAGAAATAAAAGTCCTCCTCTCCTTTCCTGTACAATAAAAAGCCCCTGACTTGGTGAGGTTGGAAAACTCTGTTTTGAAAATGAAGAAATACTACAGGTCAAAAGCCTGGACTATGTGAGAATCCTGACTTTTGTTTTCATCCTATTTTTAAGTTACTTTGCCACTTGTTATTTTAACAAAAACCCTCAAACTTCGGATAAGAAAAAAGTGGATTTTGCAGGTAGTAGGAAACAAAAACTCTGAGAAACAATGTATAATGTCCATATTCTGGACTACTTTGTCTTTCCAGGTTCTTCGTGCTGGAGAAGGCAGTACTTTCTGAGGCCAGATATACCAGGAATGCACAGATAAGCCCAATTGAATGGTTTATTTACTTAATTTTCTAGTTTCTATAACCACCTGTCATCCTGACAGCTAAGTGCTCTGATTATAGAAAATTAAAACACAAAACGAGAACAAAGGAAAAACAGTTAATCAAATGCTAAACCAAATAAATAGGTCTTGCCTTCTGCCCTGAATTCATTCAAATTCATCATTGATTAGAGTTATAACAAAACATAATCTATTCTACTCCATTGCCACCTGCTTGCCAGTTAATAAGACAATCCTTAGTAATTTTAAGTTTTCAGGTTCCCATTCCTAGGCATGAGGTGCAGCAGGCAATAAAAAACAATTTAGACTTCACCATTATCTCTCTTAAGACAAAACTATTAAAGATACTTTTGAATAGGTTCTCCTATTTCCCTTTCATTTTTACCCAGGCTTCTCAAGAGAATGAAGATTATGTGATCAGGAGAGGACAGCGTTTCAGGGGAAGAGGGAGGAAGTTGACGCAGCTTTCATAGGCCAATTGTTGAACCTGATAGCATCCAAACAAACTCAACAGAAGCTTCACTTGGGGAATTACACTGAGAAACATCTAGTGAAATAGGCAGCCATGCTGAGGAGACACATCTCCTCTGCTTGCTCTGAGGGAAACATTACAGTGGAAACTCTCATGTTGTTGAACAACTCAATGAGCTCACATGGAGAGAAGATTTTCCAGATGCCCCAGCCATAAGAAAGTTTTAATCGAAGTTCATGACCCAAATAAAAAATCTGTAGGATTTTGAATTTAATTCTTTCTCACACTCATCAGAGCACTTACATATTACTGTTCTGGTATTTCACAGACTCAGAGAATGGCACAGGAGGTCAGGCGGTCCAATTTCTTAATGTGGGACCAAAGCTGCTCTCTGTGTGTAACCTGCTGAGGAAACTGGGCTGATACACTGGACTTTATAGGAGTCTTACATGCCAATCTTGTAAAAAGTGTCACAGAGAAGGCAGGTATCTGCTTTTGTACATTTAAATTTGGCTCTATGGCGAAAAGCATGCTGAGGAAGCTTGATAATGTAAGATAGGGAGAAATTTAACTGGAATTGAAACTCACTTGAAGTTTATTATGAAAACACTGTTCCACGTATGACAAGCAGAAACAAGGAAGTTCTGGTTTAGTGTGCTGCAATTTGTAAGTGACCGTTTCTATGGGAGTGTGAAAGTCTCTTCACCAAATGTATTTGTGTGCTTATTAATTATACTGCTGAGGCAATCTTGTTGAACATAAATTCATGGCATGCTAACTATTATAACCATCATTAAAACACCATTAAAACACAAGGCATCTGTAGTGCATTTTTGTCAATAGAACAAGCAATAAAAAGTCTGTGTCATGCAGTTTAACAGTCATGAAGTGATAATGAACAGCATGTTATAAACTACTAAATTCAGAGACTGTAGTAAAAAGTACTTTAATATTAGTAACTTTCAGCCACTGGAACACTGGTCAGATTATAACTTTTTATTAGACAAAAAGAAATTAATACATAAAGATCAACAGATAATGTAGGTGTTAAATTTATCTTTACTGACTTTTAAAGTAGACGAACTGTTTAAAGATGAATGCAAATGCAGAAAATCTCCATCATCATGATCATATCTACCATTAAAATGATCTTTTGTACTAAGACATCACTGCCAACCATGTCTTCATCACCTGAATGCACTAATATGCCTGCAAATTTATAAATTTAGCCTGTTGTGGTCAGAATTCTTTTTCCATTAAAATATAAAATAACACTTTTTTTTTCTACTTCTTTCATGGATTTAGTATAGCTTTAGCCTTCAGACTTTTTGTCTTTGGAGGTTACTATGTAATCTTGAAAAGATTTTGTGGATAAATGAAATAAAATGAAGTGAATGTAGTTAAATAGAAAGAAATCTCAGGATTTCAGGCTGTGAGTAGTACATTAAGAATCAGCAGACAATAAAGATCTTATGGCCTAGATTTGTCCTCAAATGCACTGAAATGTTTTATTTTCTACTCATACATTTAGACTCTGTGAATAGAAAATATGGCCACATGATGCTATTTTATTTGATGTACTTGCACAAGTGAGAATGAGAGAAGAATTTAAAGATAGTGGGGTTCAACAGCTGGCCTATAACTTGAATTGAACTAAGATCCCACAATAATATTGTTGGGTTTATGGCAAATAGATCTTTTTTTTTTAACCAACTAAGAGCTATGTCTTGAAAATATACTTATTTAAAATAGCACTAATATAGTCTGGTTTATTTTTGTGTTTTTCTTTCTTAACTATACTGATTCCTCAGGTGTGCTGCTGTCTATAGGTAAGACTAATCTGTGCAAACATGCCATTATGCAGTGGTCATAAAGGAAAGTGCATTTTGCAACCCTGGAGATTGCTAATACTTGCAAAATCTTTATGTTTATGTTCACACAACAGTATATTCCTCTCATGAATGTAATCTAGTATCGTCTCCGATTGAAGTTTAAATGTTTTCAATAACACTTCCACTCTCTCTCCCCTCCAGTTCTGTCCTAGATGCCTGTGAAAGGTTCAGGCAGGAAGGTGAACCTGAAACATTTTACAGTAGTTGAGAGTATGCTCTTTAAGGTTGTTGTAGAATGTAATGCTTTCTAAATGCTTACTGTCTTACAAATCCTACATTTTTCATCCTTAAAGCAAACCAAAAAAAAAGGTCTGAAAAGCACATTCACTCAATTTAGTGTAGATA
>NW_009626291.1:0-7779 GCF_000690535.1 Cariama cristata | reverse complement strand
GAAAGAGGGAGTAAGTTATCAATGACAGATTTTTCACTTGCTGCTTAGTCTTAACAGTGACATATATTATTTGGGCAGAAATTCATGGTGTGATATTCAAGAATTGAAGCTGGATTGCTTAAAAGGATCTGTGAAGTCATAGCTGCTTATAGCACTGAAATTACTTGTCCAAATCCTTCTGTTTGCACATGGCATGGAGAGGCTTGACTTAATGAGTCACCATGAACAGGATGGAGCTGCAGTTCTAAGACACCTTGGAAAGGGAACTTGACACACAGGCAGATGAAATGGGATAGAAAATAAGTAATTAAGTATGCAAGTTGCCATGCACAAGTCCTGGTAGATCCATACATTCAGAGAGAAAAACTGATGATTAAGATGAGATTTTCCACAGACACTGTGGCAACAGTTTAGTAAGTGTCCTACAACTAGCCTTAAGGACCACAGAAACACAACAGCTAAACGCTGCTTTCTTGCAATGAGTAATAACAGACATTTCTTGCATTATAGCCTTTAGTATTTCTGTTGTACATGCAATTATCTATAGGTTAGTTTGGCTTGCATGTCTTCTTAGAGCTGATACCACTTAGAACAAAATAATTCACGTTGGCAAGTTATTTTGCACCAGATGGTACACTTCTGAGTCTGGGCATTAGAAATGAACAGACCACTAAAATCCATTGGTACTAAAAAAAGTGAATTATAGCAACCTTAAATTATAATTACTTCAGGAGGTGAATGCAAATAATTTCTAGCCAAGCACATGTTATCTATATTTCAATAGAGTTTTCTTTCTTTTATTCTTTCTAAACACTAGAGATCTCAGTTATGAACCCTAAAATCCAGATTAAGGCTGTCACCTGTTCAAAACCTCCTGAACAATCAAATTGCATATTTTATCATTTCATGAGAAAACAGTAAAACTAGATGTGTTTTCTATTATATATCAAAACATATTTTCTGTTCCACAGCAAAATGAAACCTGGGACTGAGATTGTTTCCCTCTTACAAACAAAATATCCAGTTTCTGTTATTAAAGAGAAAGGATAACACTGAATGTTTTTCATCTTGCTGTCCTCAGGGTAGCAGTTGTGAAAGGGTAACATTGAAATCACTTTCTAATAAAAAGAAGATAAAATAGTCCATAAAAATGGAAATCAATGAAGGCCAGAGCACTGATTCCACCCCAATTGTTTCTCTAAGCACATAACACCCTGGTATCTACACAAAGTTTTAAAATCTTCACAGAGTTCGGAAGAGAGTTCTTGATTACTTATTTAACTAGGAACAGAAGCCTGGGAACTGCCATCCTAAACCAGTTACTCTAGCCCTCTGTGATCCCTGACCACAGGTTGGTAGGGTGACCACTTCGCATACCTTGGGCCAAGGAGCTCCTCCCCTCCAGCAGTAAACAAAAACCCTACCACAAAAAGTCAAAAGCCAAAGCCGAAATGTGCTCTGGAAAGAAAATAAGAGAGACTGAAGACCATCTGCTTCACAGCCAGGTCCTCAGATGATTCTAGGAAATGTAGCACTGCAAAGAAGGGCAGACTTCTTCTGAAAAGTAATCCCTGCAGGCTTTGTCAGTCTGATCCGGGGCAAACATCTGCTTTCTGCCTCACATCTGGTGGATGGATAAACAACTGACAACAGACTATCTGGAAGTGGGATAGTGTTTAATTAATTTTCACCTAATTTTTCAGTGAAGGACAAGAATAGATGTTAAAAGTTGGGAAAAAAATGTCATTTCACCAGCTGCCTCTTTTAAGAAGTAGTGACACTTTATCAATGTAACTTTATTCTGAATGCTGGTTGGAGACATGGCATCAGTATTCAAAGGCTGTGTCACATAAGGTTAGACTACTTCTTAGCAATCTTTATATCTGGAAATGTTTTCATGTTTAAAATCAGAGATTGCATGACTGCTTCAGGGGTAATGGTCTGATTCCTAAAAGTAGACATCAACTTTCCACTACTAAGCTCAAACTATTAAATAGGAGATATTACTTTCTGAAGGATGTTTCATGATTCATGTTGAAATGCATTGATCTCAGTCTGGTTTCTAGTGGCCCAATTTTCCACATCAGAAAATGAATACAAAATAAAAGAAAATACTGTAACAGTTTGCATTTGTTAACAACTTGGTTGATTTTCTCGGTACAAAGGAAAAGAAGACAGAATGGGACTGAAGAACAGTTTGCTTTCATCCTTCAAAGGGTCTCATCATTAGGGCAAATCATGGCAGTAAGTCAGGTGGGAGAATTTTATTTCTTCTTATTACTTATTGGATTTTATAAAAAAAAAAAAAGAAAAAAAAAAAAAAAAAGTCCACATGTTCCAATCTGGCTGCTTTCACAGAAAGTGAAATTTACTTCAAAACAATGCAGTAAAAAGAAGAACACATGAGCAATTTAGATCTCCATAAAAACGGCACAATCAGAGGTCTCAAAATTACCAAGGACAGTGGCAATGTTGATTTATCTGTGCCACAGAACCGCACAAGTTAGTTATAGCCTTTAGCTTCTAGTTTAACTTAAAGTTGTTGCTCAGAAAAATCTTGGATGAGTCAATCAAGCAGCTTCATGTATTTGCTAACAAGGAGATCTACAATGCTGTAGATAACCTTAAATAACAAAGCTATACATTATTTTGTCATGCCAGAGAGGAGGCAAACATTTTCACGTGAGTCCTAAGGGAAAGTTAATGAAGTGCCAGAGTTTAAATGATGTTGTCTGCATGGATACTTCATCAAACTAAACCCAAAACAATTTATTGACTTCTATGAGAGCATCCTAGTACAGAGCCCAAAGCAGAGAGCCACAAGTTAAGAGAATGAACCTTCATTTACACATATGATATGCGCGCACACACACACATATATAGCCACATATTTACACACACTGTGAGAATAATAAAGATCTTCCTTATTTTCCTAGGCATTGTCTTGTCAGAACTTCTTCAGCCCATGTGTTAGTGCTCTGCATGGATTCAGCACAACGGTGTTGCAGTGCCTGAACCAATATATTTTTGTCTCCACAGAGAGAAGTGAGAGAAGTGCTGCTCATTGTTCTGAATACCAGCTTACAAGTTTCATGAATCATTGATTTCTTTTCATTAGACCTGGGAAACCTTGATATAGTGTTGGTATATACAAGGAATACATGGAATGTGGAGGAATGCTTCATGTATGTTTAATTTTTTACAAGTCCACTAGGGTGCCTTGCAACTCTTTTCTATTACTTTCCATAAAATTCAACTTTTCCTTTGCAAGATTAATATTAATGAAAGGTCATTGGAATATATTCTAATAGCTGTAATGACACTGCACAAGCAGTTTTATTGTAAAGAGATGGCCAGCTTGTTTTCAACCCAAAAGCTAATTTAACAGAAGAGAGTAAGATAAGGCTACCTTTTAGGTCTTATCAGGCTAAACTTGCACAGGTATCCGGACACTGCAAACCAAAACTGCTTTTGGAAATGGCAGGCTTTGAACATCTTTGGTCTTAAAGCATTCAGCAGTAGGCTGAACCTGTAAAGCTGAAAAAGTTATGGAGCAAAAGAGATGCTCCAAAACCTTAATCAATCAGTGATATTATTGTTATGTTGCAAAGAGGTCTGTAAAGTAACCTCAACAAGGTATTGCAATATTGCAATATTATTAATGATTTACAATTTTATTTACAATTATGTGAATTGTAATATTACCGGCTATTTTATCTCATTTACTATTTTTGTGAGATGTAGTTTGTGAATTGTTATGAGACTAGGAAACATTTGTCAATGCAAATCTATAATGTAGGAAGGGAAAAGTCAGGTAATATGTTAATTCAATAGATCGCTTAAACAGCAAAGCAAATCTGAGCTGAGAAATATTGAACATGTTTTAATACTGACATATTGAGGAATCATTGTATAGTCCTGAATGGACTTGAAACTGTGTTTTAAGCTAGACTCTTGCAAGTTCCAGAGATAATCAAATAAGTAACATGATGAAGCAGCTTACTTGTGTTACTGGGGTTAGAAGACAGGTAGGAGTGGGTAAACGTCTCCAGGAATGGCTCTGAAGATTTATTTGCATACAGTGACATCACGACAATGTTAAAGTGGGACTGAGTGGGATAAGAGAGCCTAAACACTTGTCCTATCTCTAAAGACAACACTGTAGGCATCTGTTGTCATTGAGTTGTTCAGGGTTGAGAAAAATGTCCTAGAGAAAACTCAGGTAGGAATTGGGAGAAATTTGGTTCAGATATGTTGGATGTTCTGTAGATGTTTGTTTTGTAGTAGTCTTTCCAACCTTGCATCAGGAACTTAAATTTTTCTTAGGTTTGTTTCTATTTTGAGCTTTCCTCATGTTTAAGATTAATGCAGATATATTTGAGAGGACATGTATTACTTTTTATTTCTTGGTATAAGCAAATCTATGTCAAGTCATGTTGGAAGAAAAATCTTGCTACCCAAAGTTTGATATGATAATATATTCCTTGGGATCCCTAAATTCATAAAAGAATACTGTCAAATAACATTTTCAAGAAAACAGGTTAACTTTGATGAAAAAAAGTAAGCAATATTGGCAATACTCGGAAGTTTTTCTTTCCTTATTTGCTTTTTAAAAAAACATTAATAAAGATAATGAACAAATGGATGCAGTTAAGTAGCTGGTAAATCAGAAGCAGAACAATAATAGTAGTAATGCAATTATATCTTCTCTGATCCTCCACTCGTGGACAAAAATAAAAACTTGCAGAAGTATCAAAGGAATTCTCATCTCAGTTTAAGCAGCAGCACCCTGAATAATGTCAGACTTGAATTAAAATTGATTGTAAGAAGTTCTGGGGAGCGAGAGGGGAAATTCTGAAAATGTATAAATTATGGCAATAAAGATCTTTGACACACGTTTTCTTAGATTACCTGAGTGATAAACTAGAGTCTACACCTTAGCAGAACTTCACAATGCTTTTCTCTTAAAGCAGCGATTCATGTCCCTTTATTTACGCCTCTTTATTGGCAGAACAAAATGGACACCCAACATGAATTTCTCTGAAGGACTTTTTTTTTTTTTTTCTTTTTCCTTTTTCTCCTGATGTATATGGAAGAGTAGCAAAGGTCCTGAGGTCTGCTGGCAGATGACAAAGCATATATTTCATTTGCTGGGTAGGATATGCTTTGTAAGAGATGCCAGTTTCTTGTGGTTGACGGCCAAGAGGATATAAAGAGAATGGAATTGCTCCTGACGTTAGAGGTTTTTTTCAAGGGAAGGAGAGTCGGTAAAAGTGGAGTTTTAACCTGTGGTGCAATATAATAACCGACAGCTAGCCACGGGCTGCAAGGCAGACTCTGAGTTACAGCAGCTTCGAATGGTGTTACAATTTCAAATGACGACAGTTTGAGCTTTGAATTTAAGTGTCTGGCTGCCAAAGAAAAATCTCCCTTTTGTCTTTTTTGTTTTAAAATGGCTTTCTTCTATCAATTGTATTGAAGAGTTTGATTTTGGATTCAGCATCTAATAACAAGATTTGAGTGGACGACAAAAGGAGTAGCTATTCTGCCTGTGGGGATGCAAGTAACTATTTGTCCAAATATAATTGTACCTGTATAGGTGCAGTTTTCTTAGATGTTATGATTTGATATTTTTAATTTTCTCAAAAACATGCTGTAATTATTACTTTTTTTTAAATAGCATATTATGGTAGAAATTCAACTATGGGAATAAACAGGAATTTCTAGGGTTTATTATGCTTATTTTGTTTTGCAGGAAAATAATCAAAGCCATAATAATGTTTTCATCTGCTGAGTATATTAGCTTTAGATGTGGAGAGTGCCTGGCTCTTGAAAAGGCATAAGTATCTAATAACAGAAGGAGGTGAAGGAGGCCAGCTGCCAAAGTAAGGTGGAATAGCTGGCAGTTGTGATGGATAACCTAGTAACAAAGATGAAGAAGTCTTAGCAGGAGAGTACAGATAAAGAATAAAACATAGGGTAAAAGGAGAAGAGACAAAAGGAAGAAAATGGATCTGAAGTCGCAAAATCAAGGAATCAAGTTCAAAGGAATAGGTGAAAAAGTATCACTTTATTTGTCACAAATCAAAGGAGAGGAGAGAAAATTTGTCTTAGGAAATCACCAAGATTGATTTAATATTATTTTTCCCTGGGAAAAAAAAAAAATGAAGGAAGTAATTACGGAATTTAAATTAACAACAGAAGAAAATCCATTAATGAGAAATAAAATTAGTCTAGTTCACAAATCACAGACTGTGTCTGACAGGCACACTGTTCTTTTAAGAGTCTTAAAAGGACAGAAGATGTGCACCAATCATATTCAATTTACCAAGATACTGCATCTAACTCTTCTAAGAGATTGCACAAAAAAAGCTGGATTCTACTATTTTCATGGAAGCAAAAAGAAATAAAAACCGGTAAGTTGTGATTGATAACAATAATTTGGTCAAGGTAATGACTTGACCAAGACCACATAAAAAAATCTGTGGTATAGGAAGGCACTGAAATCAAGACACATGAACTTTAAGCCACTGACCATACTGGTGTATGTGATTCCCACCAGCAGATGAAAAATCAGCAACAGAATTATATTTGTGAGTGGATAAATGTGAACTGACTTTGTATACAACTCTGCAGTAACTGCATCCCTGGGTTGTTTTAAAAAATGCTTGCTTAGTCCAGGCAGATGGATGTTTATACTATGCAGTTACCATAGTACTTGGTGTAGTGCTAAATCCTGCTGAAAAGACAGTATGTTTACTAAGGTTCAGCCATGCAGTAATGCATCCACACCTCTTCCAGTCAGCTCAAAATTTAAGCAGGACTGGCTCCCATTCACCTACAAAAGCCTGCCTAAACATACATAAAGATAAATGATGGTCTAGAGGCAGCTCACAGGAGTTATATGAAGCCTTTCCACAACAGCTTTTTTCAGCTCCTGAAGAGATGTAATCAGCCACGTGGCCTGTAAACTCCAAAGGCAGTGAACAAAGGTGCTAAAAAAAATGCAGGCAACAATCACCAGGTCTAAATATAATTATTTCTCTACTGCATAGACAAAATGACCGTCATATTTATCAAGAGGAAAATGGATGACTCGGAGTCTACCACAAACACCTGAATGTGCAGGCTATGGGATTTACCAAAGGCAGAACTAAAACATGGGTGTCTTGGTTCTGAGTATTGCACTTGAGCAAGTGTGTTGTAACCCTCAGACAGTGAGTTTTGTAACAACACAGCTGCCAAACACAAGTTAAAAATTCAAGACGTCTTCCCCAGATTGTTAATGAGGTGTTTTTTTAACATCCAATTTTGTGGAACACTTTGAGGAAAGCTAAACTTTGGCTTTTAGATAAATGTTATGATTCTCACAAGGGCATAGGTTAAGGTTTAAGAAGCATGCCCAAGTATGAGGAAATTCATAGCAAAATGTAGAGAACTAGCAGGACAATAATAGATGGATGTTCTAAAGTCCTGGTGAGTTTTATAGTGTTAGGTGCCATCTTTCATTGGACCAGTCAATATTCCCAGAAAAATGGGCAATCTTTTAAACTCAGTGTGTTTCCATCAAGTCTGATAAAGTGCAACAAAAGGCTAAATTTGGAACACAGAATGTTACTCTTAATAAAATCCAATTATGATTATATGCATTTATTATATACATTGGTTGAAGTGGTAAGTATCAGTGAAACTGAAAGAGAAAAATTTATTAGGACTTTTGTTATGGGAAGATATCATCAGGAAATTGTAATGAGCTGTAAGAAAATACATCTATTATAT